>NC_134862.1:59430892-59730892 GCF_049852395.1 Peromyscus maniculatus bairdii
TTTTGCTCACATGTATGTCTGTGCACCGTGTGCATGCCTGTTGGTACACAGGGAGGCCAGAAGAGGGCACCAGATCCCCTGGAACTGGAGTTACAGAAGGTTGTGAGCTGCCTTGTGGATGCTCGAAAGTAAACCTGGATCCTCTGCAAGAGCAGCGAGTGCTCCGAACCACTGAGCCATCTCTCCATAGGTATCTTTCCGTAGCCCATGCTGACCTAGACCAGCCATGGAGCACAGACTGGTCTTGAACTTGCAGTGATCCTGCTGTGATCCCCAGCTTTCAAAGCACTGAGAGTAAAGGCACGAGTCACCTGGCTTCACTTATTCAGTTTTGATGAACAATAGAATTATCAATTCCAGCCCCAGGATTAGTTGCTGGAGATACATTTGGGTGTGAGAGGAAACCTCTGTTTTCTAAGATCTCTTGGACAGCTCAGAAATAAACAGTTCAAATACTGTGACTGGACAAGATCATGCGGTCAACAGCTGAAGTTGGGCTTTGGCATACATAAAATCATTGTACAAATCTCAGTCTTGAAATTCAATTCCCTACAAGTCTCTGAGTTGTCTAGACCCCGGTTTCCCAGTCTTTGAGTAAAGGAGTAGCAATAATTTCCATTATTGTTTGGCATTGTAGAGACACATGAAAGACAAGATAGGATTACACTGAACATGTGATGGAGAGCCTTAATAAAGTATGGGTGTGGTTATGATTATTATTCTAGAACTTTACCTGGCTGCTATGGAAACATAAGGACCAGCTCTACCTGAGGAATTCCTCGCAGATAACAGACATGTAATTTGGAGCCTGAAGGCCCCTAGGTTTAAAAACAAGCAGAGTAGCCAAATATCATAAGACGGGGAAATGTATAGCCCCCTCTTTCATGCCTCTTACCTAGCTGCTGTTTAGTCCATGATAAAACTTTGGAAGGTTAGAAACAAATGACCTGGTAATCATATAGGCTTTTCCTAATGAACTACATTACTAAATGACATGTGTTTGTGATTTTATTGACCAGCCTGGTGATCTTATGGCAGTATGATTACTACTAAACTTATTTGGCATTTTTGGCTAAGGTACAGAAAGATTAAATATCTTGTTCAAGATCGTGAAGCCAGAAAGCCAGAAAATATTATTATGAATATTATTAACTCAGACCTGTCTGACCCCAAAGCTCATGGTTTTAACCAATTTAATGCCCTGAGGCTGTCACGCTTGATCCCTATCTTCTCTGTGCTCCTCCACAACTCTATTTGTATCTTTTCAATGGCACCTCATGTCTCAGTGTCCTTCTTTCCCACTATAGTACGAGGAAGTCAGGAGAGGGCATTGGATGCTCTGGAGCTAGAGATTCAGGAAGTCCTGAGCTTCTTGATATGGTGCTGGCAATCAAACTCTGGTCCACTGGAGAAACAGCAAGTGTTGTTTACCTAAACCTTTTCTCTAGCCCAGGTTTTAGAATGTTTTTATCTCGCCGGGCGGTGGTGGCGCACGCCTTTAATCCCAGCACTCGGGAGGCAGAGCCAGGTGGATCTCTGTGAGTTCGAGGCCAGCCTGGGCTACCAAGTGAGTCCCAGGAAAGGCGCAGGGAAACCCTGTCTCGAAAAACCAAAAAAAAAAAAAAAAAAAAAAAAAAAAAAAAAAAAAAAAAAGAATGTTTTTATCTCTTGTTCATTTTCCAAACCTTGTGCGGTTTCTCCATGTAATGGATAGTATTGTAGGTTGTTTTTTTTTTTTTTTTTTTTTCCTGTCAAACTAAGGCCCCTTGCTTCTAATAGACACTTCACTGTCTTGGCTCTGTTTCCTAATCTATGTTCTTATAGCTTTGTGATTATTCAGGTCCACACCTCTTGGATTTCAGAATATTGAGACATACTATAATATGCGGCATCTCAGACAAAAAACATTACAAGCTGATTTCCCAGTGGCCTACAGCATGAGTAATTCCCACAGAACCGTTTAAGTGAGTGAAAGTGAATCTGGGTGCTGTAACTCAGCGTGACAAATACTCGAGAACTGGGAAATTCAGAGAGTGGGCGCAAAGCCGGGTGGGGTTGAAAGACCACAGCTAGGTGGGACAGGAGGAGACACTCTCAAGAGACATTCAGTGAGTCATTCTGAGACTGGAACACCAGTCTGTTCAAAGAGATGCCGTAGGGGGGGGGGGGGCTGCGGGGGGGGGGGGGGGAGCACAATTCTGGCTGATTGTCCCGCATTGCCTAATGATTACCTTAACATCACTTTCCCTGTGTTGATGGGCAACTCCTGCTGAAAGTATCAGAAAGCAGGACATTCAGAGTGAAGCTCCTCTTTGAAGCTTTTATTATTTGACACAGAAAACCTAAGCAGAAGCCTTGAAAAACAAATCCAGCAATCCCCCCCCCCCCTTCACCCATTTTGGTCTGATTTCTTGGGAAACTGGACTCAGTAAGATGTATATATCTCAGGTGGCTCAATAATGTTAGTAAAATGAATTCATAAACAAATGGTACTGCTGATGTTAGAACTTCTTTTGTCTCTCCCTTGGACTGGAGGGTCAGGATCTTGATATTGGTGAAACAATTGGTTCTCAGTATGTGACATTTAATCCTCAGTGTTGAATGGATGGAGGGAAAACATGAACTAAATGATGCCTGTTTGTTTGCTTATTTGTATTCTGCACCTTCTGCGAAGAAATCACTTAAGGGCACTGGCAGTGGACAGGTACTCTGTTTTCCCAAGTTCTTGAACTGGTATGTGACATGCTTATGTTCTCTCTAGGGGAAAGTCAAGGTCACAACCACCCATTTAAGAATTCTATTCCAGCCAGGTGTTGGGATATTTTGTTTGTGTTCCAACAAATAAAGCTTGCCTGAAGATCAGAGGGTGGAGCTAGCCACTAGTTAACCACAGAGGTCTGGAGGTCTGTACAGACAGGAGACAGGAAGTGATAAGGCGGGATGGAGACAGGAGCTGGCCCCTTTTCAGTCTGAGGAGTTGGAGAGGTGAGACGTGACTGTGGCTGCTCCTTTGCTTCTCTGATCTTTCAGCTTTTACGCAGATGTCTGACTCTGGGTTTTTATTGATGAGACCAATTAGGATCAAGCTTCAGCCAGGCCTTTGTGACTAGGCTTCAGATCTCAGCCTCAGGCTGAGGCAGGAGAGATGGCTCAGTGGTTAAGAGCACTGTTCCTTCCAGAAGACCCAGGTTCAATTCCCAGCACCCACATGGTGGTTCACAGCTGTCTGTAACTCCAGTTCCAGAGAATCCTACTTTTGGCCACTGTGGACATCAGGCACACATGTGTTACACAGACATCCATGCGGACAATGAACATATACATAAAATAAATAATTTTTTAAGTAAAGGATAGAGAAATGGCCTTCCCATTGAAGACTAGGCTAACAACCAGCAATAAATAGTTAAAACAAAGTGAGTAGGGGAGGACAGCACTAGAGATATAGTTCCTGCCCCGCTCCTCAGTGGTAGAGTGCTTGTCTATCAAGCCCCTGGGCCCTAGGTTTAATTCCCAGTAAGGAGGTAGGGGAAAGGGATTCTGTTCCAGGATTTGAACATTTCCACCCAAATCAACAAGAATAGAGGGTCAGCTAGACACCTGTTGGGTACCCTAATCAGTGCAAAGTAAGTATAAAATTAAACAAAGCAAGACCAAACATTGAGGTAGCTCTGACTGTTATCCTCATTTGACAAATAAGGACTCATGCGTGAAACTTCCGGTAACTTTCTCTGTGAAAAGGCCAGGAACAAGATTCTCAGGTACATTTGTCGGGAAATCTCTTACTCTTGATTTTCAGGAGGAACACTGAGTTACTAGATGGACCTGATGAGGTTTGGGAGTGATTTGATCTTGTTTTCTTCCCGTTTAAAAGTGGAAATATTAGCCCCTTTTGCAGCTGTGCGGTCCTGATGACTCTAACAGAGCACAAGCAACTCTAAACCTCTGCTTTTCTTTTTCATGTAACTGTAAACAAACTTAAAGAAACTTTTCATCTAATTCACTATCATGAGCCAGGTGGTGGCAGCACACACCTTAATCTCAGCACTGAGGAGGCAGAAGAAGGCAGATCTTTGTGAGTTCAAGGCCAGCCTGGTCTACAGAGTAAGTACCAGGACAGCCAGAGCTACATGAAGAAACCCTGTATGGAAAAACAAAAACAAACAAACAAACAAAAATTCACTATTCTACCTGTATAAACTGATGATATCACTGCTCCATGGTATGGTTAAGAGGAAGATTTTTATCATGGATACGAGAGAGAGAGGGAGAGAGAGAGAGAGAGAGAGAGAGAGAGAGAGAGAGAGAGAGAGAGAGAGAGAGAGAGAGAGAGAAACAGACAGACAGACAAATAGACAGACAGAGTAATGGGATGTCTTTCTGTGTGCTGTGAATATGTGTGGCTCCCATTGGATAATAAATAAAGCTGTTTTGGCCTATGGCAAGAAAGCTTACAGCCAGGAGAGAAATCCAAACAGAGATACAGAGAGAAGGGTGGAGTCAGGAGATACACCAGCCCACCGCCAAAGGAGCAACAAGATGTCAGCAGGCCAGTAACACCATGGTTGCATGGCAACATATAGATTAATAGGAATGGGTTAATTTAAGACAAGAGAGCTAGTTAGCAAGAAGCTGAAGCCATAGGCCATACAGTTTGTAATTAATATAAGCCTCTGAATGATTATTTTATAAGTGGCTGCAGGACTGTGGGGCTGGGCAGGACCGAAAAACTTCTGGCTACAGGAGAGAGAGAGAGAGAGAGAGAGAGAGAGAGAGAGAGAGAGAGAGAGAGAGAGAGAGAGAGAGAGAGAGAGAAGACAGAGGCATTTGGAAGAGTCCAGAGCTGGGGGAAAAAAGTAGACTGAACATATCTGTTAAGTCTCACAGGCAGTCCATATATACAGACCTGGGCTCAAGCTGGACTATAGAAGGATTTCTGGTGGTTAGAGGTTAGATAAAAAGCCAGCATTCCTCAGGAACTTGTGAAACAGGTTCCCATCTGCCATGGAATCATCTTGCTCCCCTATAGCAGAGAGGACCAGAGGCACTTATCAGCATTTCAAAGCACATGCTGGCCTCTAGGCGCCCTCAGTCTCACAAGTGTTGCATGAATCCTAGTTGGTCTTATAGTGAAAACCTGGAGCCAGATATCGGGGTAGATGCTGAATGATCAGAGGAAACAAGCCACAGCCACAGCCACTTCTCATCTCACCAGCTCCTCAGCCGAAAGGGGAAGATCCTGTCTCCAAGAATCCTCAGACTGAATGCCCCTGAGTCCTCAGCAAAGGACTGAAATCCTGTCTCCTCCTGCCTTACATACCTTTTTCCACCCAGCCATATCACTTCCTGTCTCAACCTTCCTAGCGCTGGGATTAAAGCAGTGTGCCTTCCAAGTACTGGGATTAAAAGTGTGAGCCACCACTGCCTGGCTCTGTTTCTCTTTTAGACCGGATTAATCTCATATAGTCTAGGGGGGCCTTGGACTCACAGAGATCCAGACAGATCTCTGCCTCCCGAGGGCTGGGATTAAGGTGTGTGTCACCACTGCCTGGCCTCTATGTTTAATCTAGTGGCTGGCTCTGTCCTTTGATCTTCAGGCAACTTTTATTTGTTAGAGTACAAACAAAACATCACCACACACACGTACCTGTTAAACACTTCAAAGTCCACACTAGCATCCGGGCTTTTCCTTCTCCCCAGCTAGTCATCCTCCTTATAGTTCACAGGGTTTGTTGGCCTCTCTCTCTCTCCCTCTGCCCTCTTGTACTCTCACTGTCCTCTCCCTTGCTGCCTACTCTCTTAACCTCTCTATCTCTTGCTATTCTCTCTTCTCTATCTCTTGCTAGTCACTATTCTCTATTCTCTATCTCTTGCTATTCTCTAATCTCTCTCTTGCTTTTCACTATTCTCTATCTCCTGCAATCTCACCATCTTAACTTTCCTGCCTTGCTGGGCTCCCACAAGCTCTCTTGCTTCTCTTGAAGATAGCCCTGGCCATGACCAGTCTGTTTCTCTTTTCTATCTGTTCTGTGCTCTTCTAGATATCTCTGGATATTTTTCTCTCTTTTACCCACAATCAAAACCTTCCCTCTAATAACAGCAGTCCAGCAGTTGCACCCCTTTGAATACAGGGACTCTGTTCCAAAATAATAACAACAAATAAAATGATAATTGGATTTCATTGAATTATCTGCTGTGTGGATTTTTGGATATTTTATAATAAAATATGTGCTTATTTTTTCAATTAAAGAAGACTTAGGGATTTTATGTAGATAATACATAGGGAACTTTTATATCTTTGTACATTTGAAGGCTAGAACAGGGAGTCATAGAAAAAAAACCAAAGCTTTTATATAGAAATGTAAGCTTTGAGGCTCCCCAAAAGTTTGATAATATACATCTTATAATTAACTGCTACTCTAAACCTTTTTGTTAAATGTCTTATGTACTTTCTTAGTGGCCAGTATGTAATTCTGTGGAAAAGAAACAGCTTTTCTTTACCCTAATTTCTATAAACTCCATGACTCTATACAACATGTATGGTATTTGTCCTGAATGATCTGATTAACAAATGAGCTATGTACTGTTTTAAAGAAGCATAAAAAATAAGCATGCCTTTTTAATTAAATTGGAGTAAAGACAATAAATTCATTGGTTTACTTTTCCTATATTGCCTTTATGACTCTTCCTTCCTTCCTTCCATCCTTTCTTCCTTTCTTTTTCTGACTGAGCCCAGAGCCTTGCACTTAGTAGAGGTCAAGTGTTTGATCACTGAGCTATCCCCACAATGACCATTTATTACTTTAAATGATGGCACAGTATTTCAATTCTTACTTAATATTACTTGACATTTATACAAGTTATTCAACTTTTGGACTAATAGTTAATGGTATAATGAACTCATTTTTAATGTAACTAAAATTGAAAATTATCTTTAAATTATTGGAAACAAAGTTTTATTATTCTGAATAAGTACTGTCAAAGTATTTTGTTGTTTAGACTGCCAGTCCTTCAAAGGCTGGTAGCAAAGGTTTTCACAGATCAGCAACAATTGATATCAGGTTGAATTTGTGAAACTATAGGGCTGCCCTCAGGGTGACAATCATTGTATGCACACACACACACACACACACACACACACACACACACACACACTTTTCATTAATCACAGCCATTAGTGGCAGGAGACTGTGACCGGTGCATGTGATTCTGGGGGTTCATAAAACCCAACAAGTCTAGGAAAGACATGACTTCTGAGGGGATTTTCCACCGAGTGACCCCAGGTCTCAGAGGGGCAAGGCTCAGCTTCCCTCAGTTGCCGCAGCAACTGCCCTCTGCGGCGGTTCCCATCTTCTTATCGTAAAGTATATTGTTACAGATCTGACTGAGCAGATGAATAGAGAAGGTCAAAGCTCAGGCAAGGAGCCAAAGATTAATTTCTCTCCTGCTCCCTTTATCTCTTCTGTGTTTCTTATAGAAGAGGAATGTGGGGAGACTTAAGGGGAAAATAAATGCAGGGCCAAGAAAGATAAGCTCTGGAGTAAATAAATGGCGCAGCCTTCCTGAAAACCAGCTGTCGTATCTGGGAGAAAGCGCGTAGGAATCCCGGGGGAAACAGGTAGAACAATTTATACAGATGTCAAGGCGAGCGAAAGGCCTCTGAGTCTTCTGGGACACCAACTCAACCACGTGGGCTCTGCTTTTGCATCTAGACAGTCAGAGTCACAGGAGAATACAAAGAAAAATGCTTATTATATAATAACAACCTGGAAAACTGTTTTCCGGAGTACCAACTCAGTTTATATCCCTGTGCTGTCTTTCAGAGCAAGATTGATTTTGCTCAAAGCAAGATTTTGATAAGCCCTGGGGAAAGTAGCAACTAGCCTAGAGGGAGAGGCTCTGCATCCCCATAAAGAAAAGTAGTGCAGGCCAGTGGGACGGCTTAGCTGAGTAAAGGTGTCTGCTGCGAAGCCTGCCTTGAGTTAGGTCCCCAGGACCCACCTTATGGGAGCAGAGAACCAGCTCCAGCAGATTCTCCTCTGACCTCCATATCTGTGCTGTGGCGCGGTGACCCCTCCCCCACAGTGCACAAATACATGATACATGTAATTAAAAAATTCTTTAAAAAAATAAAGGTAGTAGGAGGTGGGGGAAGTGAATGGTAGGTTTTCTTTGGAGAGTGGGGAGATCTGGGATGGAAAGACAGTAACGCTAAAGAGGAGATTTAGATAGAGATAGACAGCACTGTTGTATGGAAGCCATAAGCCATGGGGTATGCAGTACAATGTCTCCTGTCGTTCCTTGCAAAGCTTTTAATGAGCCTCAACATTCATAAAAGCTTTTGATATCGATGGTTTTAGTATGGTGATTATGAACATTAAAAAGTGGGTTCTCAGGCACACATTTTATTTATGATTATGGTTAGCAATGGTCAAAACGAGAGCAAGAAGAACTTTAAAGATACTGAATAATGAGATTACATCTACTGTGTACTCACTGGAGAAAGGATGCCCTGCTTTCAGAGGAGGGGGTCAAGCTAAAGCCTAAAGGCTCAATACAGTAGAGAAGACAGGAAACTCCAGCATCTGAGAAAGGCTGGCATGGAGGACAGTGGGGCCACTGCCTGGTGCAGTCTTGGCTGAGTAAACCTTGTTCTGTCCCACAAGGCAACTAGAGAGCATGGGTAAAGATATCTAAGAACCTAAGAGAGCAAAATGAGTTTTTGTTTATATTTCATCTGACATTAAGCAAAACAATATGTAAGCATGATCTATAAACAAACCCAGCAAATGAAAGCTTTGAAATACGGAAACTGTTTTAAAGCAAACAAACAAACAAAACAAAACCAAAAAAAAAAAAAAAAAAAAAAAAACTGTGTTCATGGACTGTGTCCAATTCCTTGTTTTCTGTCAGTGATTCTTATAAATGACGCGTTGTCACAAATGGAATCATGTCTACTGGACAGAGTGACTCACTGAAGGGATGATGGGAAGTTCGTCAACAAGCTACAGCAACTTTTGGGTAATGGGTCACTTTATATCTTCTGGCGATAGCTGCCCGCCCTTCCCTCTGCTTCTAGAATTTCACCTGGACATCCCAACCCTGCTTTCCTGGATCAAGGGAAGTCAGGCTCCATTCTGACTTTTAAAAGCCTCTTACAGGAAGCAAACCAATGAATCAAAGACTCAACGGGTGACCTAATTGCTAGTCTAGGCTTCCAGCCATTGGCAACCATTCGCTCTTCAGATTTCTTTTCAGAAGTTGTGACTGCTAATTATTTGCAGCTGTCGCTGAGCTTGCCGGGGCAACCTGAAGGGCTCACCCTAGGAGTCTGGCTGACCAACGGCCTATGTGGCATTATTGATCAACTCCTATGGAAATCAAAGATCAGGGAAATATGGACATCATGTGAGGGGTATCCTAAGAGAAATCTCAGTACACATATGTATTTTGCCTAAAAGCAGCCAATTGTAGGACTGCGTGCTTCAGAGAGCCTCAATGGGGAATTGCCCAAAGTAATAAAAAGTAATGATCATGGAGTGAGGATTCAGGAAGGGGAGGTTGAATCACCTCTCTGAAGTTTGCATCTAGGAAGGCAATGGCTCCCATGTTGGCTGGCGGAGGGCACAAGCCTGTCTCTTTGGTAGTCCAAGAGCTACAGTAGAGACCTTAGAGTAGGATTGGGACAAAACTGACCAGGAAATTCAGCTTAGATACCTGGGAAGGGCTGCCTTCAAGATTGAAGAATGAAGAGTCCGTGTTTGGAAACTAAGAGGTAGTTAGGGAAGGTACATTTTTATTATTATTATTTTTATTATTATTATTATTATTTATTATTATTACTTTTTAAATTTTATATTACTTTAGGGTTTTTTTTTTTTTTTTTTCGAGACAGGGTTTCTTTGTGTAGCTTTGTGCCTTTCCTGGAACTCACTTGGTAGACCAGGCTGGCCTCGAACTCACAGAGATCCGCCTGCCTCTGCCTCCCGAGCTCTGGGATTAAAGGCGTGCACCACCACCGCCCGGCCTACTTTAGGTTTTTGTGGGTCAAATCTAGTCAGTGCTCAAAGGTAAAATTTAGTGACTAACAGCTTAGAATGCTAATGAGCACTCCTATGTTTTTAAAAATAGATAAATTTAAGTATGTTCAAAACGGTAAGTTTTATAGTTCATGTTAAGGTAGATATGCCAGTCTTTCAGAAAGTAGATAGAGCCAATTCATTTTGTGTGTGTGTGTGTGTAGGGGCAGTTAATTTCAGCCTACATGTCCGATCACAGATCACAGTCCATTATGAAAGTCAGGGCAGAAACTATGGCAGGGATCTGGCTGCAGGAGCTGATACAGAGGCCATGGAGGGGTGCTGCTCGCTGGCTTGCTCCCCATGGCCTGCTTTCTCAACAGTCCAGGACCACCCATGGGTGTAGTACTCTCCACAGTGAACTGGATCCTCCCACATCAGTCATGAAACAAGACAGTACCCCCTACACTTGCCTACAGACCAACTGATGGAGACATTTTCTCAGTCAAGATTCTTTCTTCTCCGGTGTCTCTAGGTTTGTGTGAAGTTGCCAAAAAACAAAACGACAACAACAAAACCCAATCATTACAAGAGATAGCCAATCCTTTCCACCAGAAAAGAAAGTCAGAGTGAATTTTCTACTAAAAAAAAAAAAAAGATGGGAAAAAATTAGTAAGCCAATCATTCTTATTAATTCCTTACATGGTCCATGGGAAGTTTGCAAGGGAAGTCCTGGAACAATGATACAGAAGGAAATCACACTGTTTTTTAAAGGGGAAATTGCGTTAAATCGGCCATCTTCCATGAATTGAAGAGCTACGGTGCCAACTCTCCTTGACTGTGTGCTAACATCCACAGAGCTGAGGAAGGACCATTCTCCAATGCCACACATTGAACTACGTTCTACGTTTCCTAATTGTGTGGCCTGTCTTGTGGATGTACTGCCTTCTCCTCTTAAGAAAACCTGCTCTCTGTTCCCCTTAGGTATCAGCCTTCAGAGGAGGTTCTGATCCATTCTCAGAGCTGTCTGATCGCCAGAGTCTGCCATTCCTGCCAAGAGGACTGGGGAAACTGAGGAATCCGACTGACAAGGTTAAGTATCGCCTCCTACTGTCCAATATGAGTATCAACAAAAACCCAACTCCTGATTGAAAGAATTCTCTGAACAATTTCTCGAGGTAAATTATTTCATGGAGTCAGATTTTATTTCAAGCTTGCTGCAAAGAAAGGTCTTTGAAAAGACTAATTGAACATTTTTTCTGTCAGAATGAAGATACGCTATGAAAAAAAAAAAAAAAGAGCCCACATCGTTATTAGTGGTTTCTGGTAACAAGAGTGAAGAACAGAACATCGCCAGACTCTTTGAGGGACAAGGTTACAGGTTATCAGGTTACCGCAAAGGCTGATGGGCAACGGGTGGAGATGACAAAAAGCGTCTCAAAATTCATTAAAATCCACCAAGTAGAGTTTTCATTTCTCTCCAGCAGGAGCGGCTAATCACATCGGACCGTAACTTCTGCCTCAGGCCAGGACTAACACTGTTTCCCTGTGCCATCTGATGGCTGTTTTGTGGTTTACTTCATTTGCATTTCTGGAAATTACTTGTTCATCTAAGGAGAAGACACCTACATTTACACATCATATAGACATTTGTAAGTTGAACTATAGCAGCAACTTTTATCACAGCTTCTCCGAGGACATTTGGTAAAGCCAGACTCCTCATCTTGGCTCTAAGCTCTGGGGACAGGCCACACCCCTGTCTTCTGTTCAACAGAGTACACAGAATTAGAAGCAGAAACGGGTTCCCGACTACTGGACTATCAGTTTATATCATAAAACAAGGCACAGTAGCATAATGTTTATAGGCAAATGCAGACACAATAAACCACTTAAATATGAATACTCTGTGATACCTAAGATTTTGCCACAGTTAATACAAATCAGCAAAATAACACAAAATGAAGCAGTATAGATGAACTGGGTGTTTTTTGTTTTTTCACATAGGCTTAAAAGACTATTTGTCTTCATGTTGTGCACTAACAGGGAACTCAGAATTCATAATCTAATTGGTACATTGCCAATTTGAACTAATTTAGAATTTTCCATGGTCACTGAGAATATTTGTATGAAGAGTCTTAGGATACAATAACTGAATGGAAGAATTTGCTAATAACTTGCTGTAGGGACTTAGCTGAATTATTTAACCACTTTATATCAGGAAGGATGTAGAAGGATGATAGAGTGATCCACATAGGTTGTACACACAGAAAGTTTAGCATAATAATATCTGTGTGCTGATCACTCAGTGCAAGTTAGTATTCATTGTCATTATTGTATGACACTAATTTTTTTATATAACATAATCCTTTATCGATTCTTTGGGAATTTCACATAACAAATGTACCCCAATTCCTCTCGCCTCCCCATCCCTCCATATCCACCTCTCACCACAGACCCCCAGTTGCAGCAGGACCATGGACCCAGACGGGGCCCTTGACAGCAGCTTGGCCCAGACATCACCATGGTTCTGGTGGCATCACAGGCCCCCCAGATCAGTATGATCCCAGTGAAGTGCAATTCTAATTAGTTTTATTAAATAAAAACCCAGAGTCAGACATTAGGATGAAAACTGAAAGATCAGAGAAGCAGAGCAGCAACCAGTAGAGACTTCTTACCTCCACGAAATCTCAGACCAAATGGGGGAGATCTCTATGAATCCTCAGACTGAATGGAAGGCCGAGATCCTGTCTCCACCGCCTTATATTCCTGTCTCCACCTCCCTAGTGCTGGGATTAAAGGCATAAACCTCCCTAGTGCTGGGATTAAAGGTGTGCACCACCACATAAGCTCAGGGAGGTTCTTTTGTTGGTGGTGGTCATGTCAAATCATTGATTCTCTTCTCCATTGCCTTCCCAAATATTCTATGACAATGATTATCTTTCTTGCAATAATCTCTAAACAGTGTTACTTACGTCTTTTTAGCTTAGCCATCCATTTGCCATGACCCATTATGATAAATACAAAACAAACAAACAAAACCTTCAAGAACCTAGAATTCGAAACTAATCACATTGGCCGCCATAAAGTTTAAGGTGTGTTTTTAGGTTAACCAGAATAAGAGTCTCTTCAATCACACACTTGCTCCAAGTAGAATGTAAATCAAATGATTCGGTAACTCAGCTCTCTGTTATGAAATGGGAAGGTCCTGCGGAATATGTGCTAGTGGGTTCTGTACACGTCGCTCATTATCCTGCCTGCTGCATTAAATTGAGGTGAAGAGTGGATAGCTTTGACAAAATAAGAGCGAAGACTGGAATGCTTGCTTCTCCTTCATGTTCATATGTTGAAATTCTAACCCCCAAGGAAATGGTGTTTTGTGGGTAATTTAGGCCATCAGGGTAGACCTTTCATGAATGAGATTAGGTCCTTCACCAACAGGAAAGAAATCTGAGGACACTCTAGGCAGCCTACTGCCATGACACTACATAATGACAAGATGGAGGTCTACCCTTGAAACTGGCACCTGCATTGGCTGTATAACAAATTATACACAAACTCTTGTTATGCTGCTGTAGGAATCTGCAAGAATTATTTTTTTGAAAGCAATTACTGTAGCTTAATCAGTACAGGAAAAGCAGACCAAACCAACCAACCAACAACAACAAAGGGTAGAATGTGAGTCGTTTCTTTTCTGGTGAAGTAGAGTGCACCCTTGAGATAAAACTGAGAAGCATTCCCATCTCTGATGAGTAATTTTATGAAGTGTCTGTGGCAACTGGAAAAAAAAAAGAGACAGAGTGGAAAGTTTTTCTGGAAACAATCTGGGTAGTGCTGTCTTTTCAGCCTCACCATCCAAAACTGATCGCCCACTTCCACATTTGGAAACTCTCAAAATGTTACTATGAGAGATTGCGCTGTTAGCGTCCCATAAGGCATTGCCATTTCCCATAAGGTATTATCCCTTTTTATTGGGGATGTGGCACATATCTGCATACCAAGTCTGTGGGCTCAGAAGCAAAGCTACTTCTTAACAGAAAGGAGAGAAGAGAGCTGGAACAGATTCTTAGCACTAGTGTTCTGTGGGAGGAGCCTTCCTGGCAGTCTCCGTTAGTCTCCATCTTGAATATATCTAATGATGGGAGCTTCTCACAGGGTTCATCAAATTGAGATTGAGGGAGAAAGGAAGACAGAACATTAAGGGACAAGGAAAGGGGAGGAAGCCCCTCCCTCCGACTAAGAATCTACAGCAATGGTTCTCAACCTGTATCAGATACTTACATACTGATTCATAACAGTAGCTAAATTACAGTTATGAAGCACCAACAAAATAATTTCATATTAAAGGGTCGCAGCATTGGGCCAGTTGAGAACCATTAGATCTATGGCTCTGACACAACTGAAGGAAGTTGAAATTCCCCCATAAAGACCGTGCTCTGTTCCTAAAGGCAGTCCAAACAAAGATGATGAAAACAACATGCCGCTTACTTACAGCATCGTGTCCCCTTGAGGTCATCTAACAATGTCACTTACAAAAGAAAATTCTTCAAGAAAAGTAAACCAGCTTGTGTATTTTTACTTAATTTTTCAACTTTATTTAACTTTTAAACTTACCCTTTAAAACTTGTTAGAAACCACACCTTTTGAACAACCCACAGAATTGTATCTATGTCATGTGTGACCTGAAGATCCCAGAAAAAACAAAAACAAAAAACCCCAAATACTCGTGTTAAACATTCTTCAAAGCCTGATGACTGATGAAGACCAGGGATCATGGCATGCTAGAACATTACACATTCAGAGTCGAATTATCTTGGACTATTTTAGTCCTTAAATAGCCACTTACCTTTGTGTGTTACCTAACATCCTTGTGACTAGTAGGTAAATCCTTTCGGAATGCACAAAGAGATTCTTAGCGTCCATTACCCAAAGGCTAAGGAGAGAGCTGAGGCCTAAGCACAGATTTCCCATTGTGCTGTAATCTACCTACCTGGAGTACTGACCCACAAATTAAAAAAAAATGTGTTGATTTATGACTTTGTTCCATTGCTATGAAAAGGTTGAAATGTGGCATTTGGCATAACCTAAATCTGTGTTCCTGGACAATGCTCACTCAACGATCTATTATTCCCTTTGGGGTGAGATCTGGAGTTTTGCATTAATGACGGCCCCCCTCGTGATGGCCTAAGGGCGCTCCTCTAAACATCCTCACTGAAATCTAAAGCTGAACTCCCCTTTATCATAATAACCTCACTATTTGGCTTCAGTCAGCTTGCCCTGGAAGTCTTCGGTGCCAGGGAATCAAGGCTCAGGCAGGGTGGGGAAGGGGCGGTGTCTCCGTGGGCTGCTGGTAGCAGCAGCTCTCCCTCCCTCCCCGCAAACTTCTTGCAGGACCATCAGTGTGTGCTGAGAAGGAAATGGCTCCGCCACAAAGTCCGGAGCCAAAACTGCAAACTTCTAAACATTCTGAAGCGAAAGGTTCTCTATGAAGAGTCAGGTCCCCATTTCCTCTCAAGACTGTCCGACACAAAGCCCGAAGCCCAAACTGCAAACTTCTAAAAATTCTGAAGCGAAAGGTTCTCTAATGAAGAGTCAGGTCCCCATTTCCTCTCAAGACTGTCCTAATGCCCCTGTCGGGAATATCAGGAGCTCCACACTCTGGTACTGGTTGACCCTACGGCCTCATCTCCGATGCTCTCTCTCCCCTTTTGACACCGTCAGTACTGAAAAGCTCCTGCTTTCTCCGGTTCTCCACACTGCTTCTCAGTCACCCCTTTCTTTACAGTTGTTCCCGTCTCGCAGCTGGATTTTTCCTATTTACTCATGACTTGCTAGTTGAGCAAAGGTTCCATGAGGCAGCTGATGGATGAAGGACCTGGTGCTCTGAGATATGTAATATGACCTTTGCAGCCCGTCCTTAGATGTCCATTCCACCTGGACGCCATCTGCCTAGTTGGTTCACCCACGCACTGCCAGAGCCCTGTGCCAACATCTTCCAGTTACTACACTCTATTCCTCAACTCCAGCTTCAGCTCCCATCACACCACACGCACACACACACACACACACACGCACGCACGCACGCACGCACGCACGCGCACACTCACACATGCACTACACTCAGGGATTTCTGACAACTGAGCTCAAACCTTGTTCATCCCCATTTATGTGTCAGATCTTAGGCATTTGCCAAGTAGCTGAAGGAGTGCATCTACCAGAATCACCAAAATAAATACTAAGAACCACCCCACCCTCCTCTTCTGTTCTATCCAGAAGATTATTTTTATGACTTTTTGGTTTTTGAGTGTTGCTATTGATAGTCACCTAAAACATTTCTTTTATGTTAAATTGCACAACGAGATGTAGATACAGGCTTAATTATAATTAATTGACTTACATTTTGTAATACTTGAGTGCAGAGGCTTTCACACACATGCCAGAGGGAGTATGTGGAGATCAGAAGACAAGAGGTGGTCAGTTCCTGCCTTCCATATTGTCAATCTAGCTACTTATTATGTTCCCATTTTGTTAAACACATTAAAATCCACTACTGATTAATTTTTATGTACACTGTGATGGACTTGAAGCTAAAAATCAATATCTTAATTTTGTATGTCCCACATAACTCTCACAGGGTTGACATAGTAGAAATTCAAAAAATACTTAGTAGATTGTGAAATATGCCAAAAGGACAAATCAAGCCCTTCCACAGAGAAAGATTGCCAAGGCATCTGGGTGTCTCCAGAGACCAGAGCATTTTACCATGTCCTGTTAAAGGCAGTACAAGCAGATGTGCCCCACATAAAAGTCAACAGCAGGCTAACAAAGAATAGACCGTGGCTCAGTAGTCAGAGGGTATTACTTGATGACCTAGACTTTTGCTGAGAACAGAAAGTAGGATTGTTTGTTTAATAATGCATCATTATAGTGCAGTAATGGAGGCAGGCTTGCTGGTTTCTTCAGGGTCGTTTTTCTGATGGAGTTTCAAGCTTGGGGCCGAGAAGTAGGCTTCTTTGCTTGTTTATAAGTGCACTATGATTATAAGAATCTCTGCTCTGAAACCAATTCTTGATTTTGAGCAAGCATTTAAAGTGAAAGTGGTGAATGATGTCTAGCAAAAGAATAGCATGCAAAGAGACAGAGAGAAGGCTTCACTCCTGGCTTCTTTCAGCCCTTTTCAGAATTTTGCTAATGACTCCCTTGTCTGTGCCAACTTTTGAGTCCTTGCAACTGGTTTCTGGTTGGACTCACATCTCTGGTTTTCTATTATGAAAAACAATTTAATATCAGGCCCTTCCATGGGGAAAGATTGCCAAGGCATCTGGGCTTTGCCAGAGACCAGAGCATTTTACCATGTCCTAGTAAAGGTAGTATGGGCAGATGTGCCCCACATAAAGGCCAATAGCAGCCTTGAAAGGCAAAAAAGAGAACATAAATGAAACCAGTTTGGGCCTCTTTACAGTGAGGGTGTAGCTCCTGGGATGCAGCAAACTGCCTTGGGTGTGCTATGATGTCCTGACACCCTGAGTTCCTTTGTTCTCATCACGGTCCTCTCCTGCAGGTCTACATGGACCTTTTGTTTGTGTTTAATGTGTAGCATGACTTTCCAAAAGCAAATGGCATGGAAAGCTCTTCCAGTGCCTGTTAGGATGTGTCCTGCTCTCAAACATTAGCATGAATCCAACTCACCTGAAAGTGTAAAACCTGAATTGCTGTCCCAGTTTGGAATGAAACCCAAGGATGGACTTTTCTGACAAGCACTCATGCTATGGGATGTCCTTCTGTATGCTGTGAATGTGTGTTGCACTCAGTGGTTGATAATAAAGCAGTTTTGGCCAATGGCGAGGCAAGATACAGTTAGGCAGTACGATCAGACTGGGGACTGAGATGAAGAAGAGTGGAGTCAGGGGGATGCCTGCCAGCTGCCAAGCAAGCAGAATGTGTAGAAAATGAGGTAACAAGCTCTCAGGCACATGACTAAACATAGATAAGAATTATGGGTTAATTTAAGTGTAAGAGGTAGTTAGTAATAAGCCTGAGCCATCAGCCAAACATTTAATTAATACAAGCTTCTGAGTGATTATTTGGAAGCAGCTGAGGGATGGGGCAGGACAGAGAAAAGCTTCTGTTTATACACCCAGGTTCTGCAGATAGTGCAAGTCTGGGGAACATTTTGGAGATCACATGTTTCATATATTGTACACAAACTATTTTTCAACTCCTGAAGAAGCAAATTAAAGCTTAGGTCTTATTACAGTCAATTTATTGTTGCCCTACTATTTATCCCCTATTAGCATTTTTCAGAAGTGTAGACTAAGAATGACTAATTACCCATTGAAATGCTCCAAAGTCTCACGGTTGTTTATTGTGGAAATGATGTGACTGACATGGCAATGCCCATTTCCAACCACAGAGAAACATGATTTTATTTTATTTTATTTTTTTGCTTCATAGACATAGACATTTTATTGCTTCAAATTGTGTCCCATTAATGTTTCCTGCTCCAGTCTTCTTATAGAATGTGTTATGGATTTGGGCTTCAGAAGGTAAATGCATATCTGTTTAGGTTGATTTCTTTGTTTTAATTTTATTTTTGAAAATGTATTTCTTTATTGGAGACAAGGTCTCACTATGTATCTCTGGCTGGCCTGTATAAACTAGGCTGGCCTTGAACTCACTGAGATCTACCTGCCTTATGCCTCATGAATGCTGAGATTAAAGGCATGCACCATGATGCCTGTGTAGTTTTTAAAATTTTTCTCATATATTAGCATATAATTATACATACTGATAGATTCCCCAATGCCATTTATATATACATATGAATGTCATTTCCCCTCCATTGCTCTTATGCCCTGTTTCTCTCTCCATTATCCTCATACGTCTCAAATAGTCCTCCTTTCTCTTCCATGCCCTTTCTTTCCCCCAAAATTTCATATATGAGAGAAAACACATGATTCCCATTTTCTGAGTCTGGATTATTTGCCTAATGACAGTCTCCAGTTCCACCCATTTGTTGAAGAAGCTGACATCTCCCTTTGTCAAGAATCACATGGCTGTAATTATGTGAGTTGATTTCTGGGCCCTTTATTGTATTCTGTTGGTCTATGTTGGGTTTTATGCCAGTACCATGCTATTTTGTTACTGTGTCTGTGCAGTTTAATCCGAAATAAGGTTTTGTGAAAGCTCCAATGTTGCTCATTCTGCTTAGGATTACTTTGGTTATGCAAGCTCTTCTCTGATTCAATTTCAGGATATTTTACAGTTTTATGATAAATGCCAATGCTAGTGGTATTTTGATGGTATTTCATTGAAGGATCACTTGCAGTAATGTGGCCGTTGGAAGGATATCCGCTCTGCTGACCTCCTGCTCCTTTCTTCTGTGTTCAGCAGTCTCACAGTAGAGGATTTTCTCCTTCTGGGTTTATCCCTAAGTATTTTGTTCTCTTTGAGCTATTGTGAGTGAGTTGTTTTCCTGATTTCTTTCTCATGGAGTTCATTATTGGGATACAGAGAAGCTTCTGACTCCTGTATGTGGGTTTTGTATCCTTCTACTTTGATGGATTTGTTTACCAAGTTTAAAGATCTTTTGGTACAATCTCTAGAGTCTTCTAGTTACAGGGTCATGTCATATGCAGATGGGAGTAGTCAGACTTCATCTTTTCCTATTTATATCCCTTTCATTTCCTTCTTTCTTTATTTCCTTCTTTTAACTTGTGGTGGTATTCTAATTGTACTGAAATGTGATTTTAATTGTATGTTAATAAATAAAGTTGCCCGGGGGTCAGAGCTATTAGAGCCATAGACAGAGTGTGGCGGTGGTGGCACACGCCTTTAATCCCATAGATCTCTGTGTGTTCAGGGATAAAGCCAGCATTGGAGACATATGCCTTTAAGACCTAGGGGGCTGTACATTCAGACAGTGACGAGGCAGTCACGTGTTTGGGTTTACAACCAATGAGAAGGCAGAACAAAAGACTATGAAAAGACGGACAGACAGGAAATAGGTCTCTTTCAGGAAGCTAGGAGCACGCAGGAGGAAGGGTGAGATTTTAGCTCTGAGCTCTGACCTCTTGGCTTTCTCTTTTACATTGTTTCTGTGTTTCTTATTTAATAAGACGGTTGGTTACATCTACATTAACTTCTTACTTTAATTTGATTTTCATTTGCTGTGTTGAATGACAGTGACAAGAGTAGATATCTTTGTGTTATCCCTGATTTTAGACAAAAGGCTTTCATTTCTTCCCGTTCAGTACGATGTTAACAATCATACATTTGTGGTGTGGTTTTTTTTTTTTCTGAGACAGGGTTTCTCTGTGAAACAGTCCTGGCTATCCTGGAACTCACTCTGTAAACCAGGCTGACCTTGAACTCACAGAGATCCAACCGCCTCAGCCTCCCAAGTGCTGGAATTAAAGGTGTGCACCACCACAGCACGGCTTATGGTGTGTATTACTTACTGTATTGAATTATTGTCCATCCATACTAAATTTCTTCAGGACTTTTATCATGAAGGATGATGAATTTTGTGAAATTTTTTTCTGCACACATTTAAGTGATCATATGACTGTTGTAGATTATTTTAAGCTGTATTACTTTTGTTTATATTGCATTGTTTAACTCTGTGAAGCTGCGTTACTGTGCCTGTCTAAAACACCTCATGGTCTAATAAAGAACAGAACAGTCAATAATAAGGCAGGGGAAAAGATAGGTGGGGCTGCCAGGCAGAGAGGATAAATAGAAGAAGAAATTTGGAAGGAGAGGAAGAAAGAGCAAGATAAGAAGGACAGGAGGATGCTTGGAGCCAGGCACACAGCCACACACCTGCCATGGAGTAAGAGTAAAAGTAAGATATACAGAAGTAAGAAAAAGAAAAAACCCCGAGGCAAAAGGTAGATGGGATAATTTAAGGAAAGCTGGTAAGAAACAAGCCAAGCCAAGGCCAGCATTTATGCAACCATTTCTTTTTCTTTTTTTTTGGGGGGGGGTTGTTTTATTTTGTCTTTCAAGACAGGGTTTCTCTGTGTAGTTTTGTTGTCTGTCCTGGATTTTGCTCTGTAGACCAGGCTGGCCTCAAACTCACAGAGACCCGCCTGGCTCTGCCTTCCAAGTGCTGGGATTAAAGGCATGCACCACCACCACCTGGCAAGGCCAGCATTTATAATTAAGAATAAGCCTCTGTGTGTGATTTATTTGGGAGCTGGGTGGTGGGCCCCACAAAGAGCAAAAACCAACAACAACATTTTGATGTTCCAATGTGGGGCTAGAGAAAAAGAGAATCCAACAACATGTGACTTGTTTTGTACTGTATTATTTCCATTGATTGACATACATTCAATTACTTTTTGTAGCCCTTGAATGAAACAAATTGAACATGGTGAATGGTGTTTTTTTTTTGTTTTTTTTTTTTTTGTTTTGTTTTTTGTTTTTCCCACAGAGATCCTTTATTAAGCGGGAAAGAAAATAACTGCTTTCTGACTCGGGGAGAAAACCACAGCGAATGACCTTGCAGATGTAATTTAAGAGAAGTGGAGGTCTGTGTTAGAGTGGGCTATGATGGTGTGGTAATGGGGAAAGGATAAGGGAAAGGAGGCAGAGGTATTTGTCCCAGAGGGACAAAGGACTGCCTCTGGATAGAGGACACAGATGTAGCACATAGGAAAACAGCAGTTTATAAAGGTGCAAGGGGAAACTCCATATTAGCATGAGGTTTAATTTTAATTGGGCATGTTAATTAGGTGAACTAAAGGGCGTTTTTGATAGCTGGACTTTGGTAGTCAGCCTCAGGAGGAGGTGGCCAAATAAGAGAATAGATCATGGGGGCTAGCTTTAGGAATACGATTTAATGGTTTTTAGCAAGGCAGAGGGAATGGGGAGAAGGGCAAAGCCTGCCAAAGCCACATGTCCCTTCAGTCTTCACTACCTCCAATGCTGGGGTTACAGGACACCCAGATTGTTATGTGGATACTGGGATCCAAACTCATTTTCATGGTTGCCCAGCAAGTACTCCTATCGTGGGCAGGAAAGCTTTAGCTAAGTCATTTTAATAAAGAACATGGCAGTGAAGGTACCTTCAACCCTCAAGCTAAAAAAGCAAAATACTGCCTGTGGGGCACACCTTGAGCCCCCTGCACTCAGGAAGTACAGGCAGGGGGATCTCTGACTTCCCAGGTACACAGTGGCACAAGCACACTTATGCACACACACACAAATGTAGACTTTCAAGACAGGGTTTCTCTGTGTAACAGCCCTGGCTGTCCTGGAACTAACTCTCTTTCTAGACCAGGCTGGCCTCAAACTCAAGAAATCCACCTGCCTCTGCCTCCCTAGTGCTGGGATTAAAGGCGTGTGCCACCACTGTCCAGCAAATGTATACTTGTTAAAAAAACTAAAAATGGGTCAGGTGTGGTGGAACATAACTTTAATCTCAGCACTTAGGAGGCAGATGAGTTTCTAAGCCAGCCTGATCTACTGATCTACATTGTGACTTGCAGAACACACACACTCTCCTTAAAGAGTTTTAATTTTTCTCTATACCTCAGGCATAACATTTACCCCCTAAATCTCTGGCTCTATTTATTTGACTCATATAGATGTTTGACCTATAGAGGCCATCATATCTGCCTAACTGGAATTAGTTGTGAATCACCAAATGGAGGCTGGGAACCAAAACAGGGTCCTCTACTGTGCTCTTAACTGCTAAGCCCTTTCTTGTCCCTTTTTAAAAGTCAAGAGATGGTCTTACTGTATCACCCTTGTCGGTCTGAAACAGCCATGTACACCAGTTTGCTTCTGCTTTATCTGCCTGCCCCCTGCTTCAAGTGCTAGGGGCTAAAGGTGTGTGCCACCACTTCTGACCTTGCCTTAAGGCTTGGTTTTGTTTTTGTCTTTTTTTTTTTTTTTTTTTTTTTTTTTTTTTTTTTTTTTTTTGAGACAGGGTCTGTCTATCTAGCTGTGGCTATTATAGAAGTATTATAGGACTTGTTATGTAGACCTCCCTCCCCAGTTCGTGGATCAAGGGTGTGTGAGATAGCACACTTGGCATTAAACATCTTTCCTATTTACTATTCCTCAGAATAAAAAGAAAAGCTCATTATAAACAAGAAATTTATTTAAACAACAAGACGCTTGACTTGAAGGGAAAACTATCTAGGATCATTTTGTTCAAGAGTAATTTACCTCTACTTAAAGACAGATTGCCCTACATGTAACAGCTATGTTCAAAAAAGTTATAAAATTGTCCTTGGTTTTATAATGATAAATGAAAAAACATTAAAATTCTCCAATCAAACAAGGTATGCAAAGATTTTGTTTTTGGGTTCTTTTGTTAAAACGTTGAGAGCAAAATAACTTACTGGAATATAAAGATAAGAGCTGAATGAGCATGCCACTAATAGAGAAAGGGGGATATTTTCACAGAACCAGTGCTTTCCCCCGACCATCTCCATCTGATGTCAATCAAAACAGAACATTGGCCACTTAGTTTAAAAAAGAAAAAAAAAAGCGCAAATGCTTGTGCACGTACACCAGTTACTTTATGTACAATAAAGAAATGGGGACAGGGAAATGAAAGAATAGAGAAAACTATACTGTAGTAGTCAGGATGTGGTGGAACCAAATTGCGGCTTTCTAATTGTGAATGTATTCTTGGTCTATAACAAAATTCTGGAGTAAAGTAGCAGATTCCCTTTTTAGTAGACACCTCCTGTCTGCTGCTGGAACACATCAACCGTATCTTCATCCTCCATTTCCAACTGTGCAGGTGTATCTGTTTCATTGATTGGTTGCCCATCAAACCGGAATCTGATCTGCCTCACTGACAAACCCTGTCGTTCACAATAGGCTTTCATTAGTTTACTAAGTGGTGTATGCCTCTTAATCTTAAACTGCACCACAGAACCATCCTGCCCCGCCACCTTCAAATGAATATGATCGTTGTTCTCAGTCTTGACTCCTTCCTTGGGTTTCTCGTCGGCCATGGTGAGCGCCGGGGTCTCCTCAGCTGCGGCTTCACAAAAGAGGCACCGGTCCGCACTGAAGGCGCACACAAGCAGCACCAGGAGCGGCAAAAGAAGGAGGAGGCGGCAGCGGTGGACGAGGCAGAGGGCACACGCATGTCGTGCCCTGTGAATGGTGTTTTTAATGTGACACTTTACACTTTACAAATAATTTTTGCATTTGTGTTCATCAAGGACATTAGCCTACAGTTATCTTTTGTTTGTGTGTGTAATTGTCTGGTTTTAGTATCAGAATAATATTGGAGTTATAGAATAAAACAGAAATGATTTCTCACTTTCTACTTTGTGGAATGGTTTGAGGAACATCAGGCTTAGTGTTTTAAAGATCTGGTAAAGTCAGCAATGGCTCCATCTTATTTTGAACTTTTCTTTGTTGGAAGTCTTTAGATTGTGATGGGTGATGGTGCTCTGCATGCTGTGAATGTGTTGCTCTCATTGATGATTTTATTGATGAAATAAAATGATGATTGGCCAGTAGACAGGCAGGAAGTGTAGGTGGGATAAACAGACAAGGAGAATTCTGGGAAGAGGAAGGCTGAGTCAGGAGTCGCCAGCCAGACACAGAGGAAGCAAGATGTGAAGACAGAACTGAAAAAAGGTACCAAGCCACATGGCTAAACATAAATAAGAATTATGGGTTAACTTAAGTGTAAGAGCTAGTCAATAAAAAGCCTGAGCTACACAGAGAAACCCTATCTCGAAAAACCAAAAAAAAAAAAAAAAAAAGCCTGAGCTAATGGCCAAGCAGTTTTAATTAATATAAGCTTCTGAGTGATTATTTTATAAGCAGCTATGGGATCTGTGGGGCTGGGCAGGACCAGAGAAAACTTCAGCTACAAGATTGCTTATTCAATCTCATCACTTGCTATTGATCTTTTCAGACTTTTATATCCTCTTGGTTCAATGTTGGTTGGTCTTAGCTGTCTGTTTTAGGATATTTGATCATAGTGTGGTGGCGTGCAGGCAGACAATGGTTCTGGTGAAGGAGCTGAGAGTTCTACATCTTACAGGCAACAGGAAGTTGACTGAGACACTGGGTGATATCCTGAGCATAGGAAACTTCAAAACCTGCCCCCACAGTGACACACTTCCTCCAACAAGGCCATACCCACTCCAATAAAGCTATACCTTCTAATAGTATCACTCCTTATGAGATTATGGGACCAATTACATTCAAACTACCACATTCCACTCTCTGGCCCCTATATGCTTGTAACAATATCAATGAAAAATGCATTTAGTCCAACTTCAAAAGTCCCCATAGTCTACCACACTCTCAGCAATATTTTAAAGTCCAAAGTTCAAAATCTCTTCTGGATTTATGCAATCTCTTAACTGGAATCACCTGTAAAAATCAAAATGAAAAAGCAGATCACATACTTCCAATATAAATGGTACAGGATATACATTACTGTCCCAAAATGCAAGGAAGGGAGCACAGCAAAGAAATGCTGGACCAAAGCAACACCAAAACCCAACTGGGCCAACTCCAAACTGTGCATCTCCATGTCTGATGTCAAAGTGCTCTTTAGATCTCCAACACTATTCAGCTTTGTTGACTGCAACATACTTTTTTTTTTTCTCTTGGGCTGATTCCACTCTCTGTTAGCAGCTCTCCTCAGCAGGTATCCCATGATTCTGGCATCTCTAACATCTTGAGTTCTTCAATCCTAAATTCAGGCTTTAATTTCACAGATTCACACAATGGTATTTCTACTAGGTCTCCATTCAGGGACACCCCTGACACATGCCTGGCCTCAGTGACTTTCCTTAGTCTTGGGGGCAAATTCCACAACCTGTTTCTTCTATTCTTAACTGTAAAGCCAAAACCACTTGGCTGAAGCTGCCAAGTTCTGCTGCTTGCTGGGGCTAAAACATGCCTCCCACCCCCCTACACCGCCCCATCCCGCCTCATTCAATTACATCCTTATCAGCCTTCTGTTTTTGATTTTTACTTTCACTGCCTAAGCTTGGCTGTCTGTGAACTTTCTCTGTAGACCAGGCTGGCCTCAAACTGCTGTGGGATGGTCTGTATGTCAAATTGCTCTGATTGGTCAATAAATAAAACACTGATTGGCCAGTGGCCAGGCAGGAAGTAGGTGGGACAAGGAGAGAGGAAGTCTGGGAAGCAGAAGGTTGAGGCGGAGAGACACTGCCAGCTGCCACCATGACCAGCAGCATGCGAAGACACCGGTAAGCCACGAGCCACGTGGCAAGGTATAGATTTATGGAAATGGATTAATTTAAGCTATAAGAACAGTTAGCAAGAAGCCTGCCACGGCCATACAGTTTGTAAGCAATATAAGTCTCTGTGTTTACTTGGTTGGGTCTGAGCGGCTGTGGTACTGGCGGGTGACAAAGATTTGTCCTGACTGTGGGCAAGGCAGGAAAACTCTAGCTACACCAAACTCAGAGATCTTCCAGCCTCTGCCTTCCAAGTGTTTGGATTAAAGGCATGTACCACCATACCTGGCTCTAAGTTTTTCTTTAATTCCTTTTTACAAATTGGAAACTTAGCTGGTTGGGATCTTACCCTGAAGTCACCACTCCCTTTATTCCATTTCTTTTTTTCCGTTTGTTTCTTTTGTTTTTGTTTTTTGTTTGTTTGGGACAGGGTTTCTCCATGTAGTTTGGGTGCCTGTCCTGGATCTTGCTCTGTAGACCTAGCTGGCCTTGAACTCACAGAAAGCTGCTTGGCTCTGCCTCCTGAGTGCTGGGATTAAACTTGTGCTCTATTCTACTTTCTGGTGCCCCTTTTCTCCTCAAATATTTTTTCTTTCTCAGCTTGTTCCTTTTCACTATAATTCTTCATAGGCGTTAACATTAATAACCACACAACAGAGTCTATACTAGGCTGTTTTGAGATTCCCTTTGCCAATGGAATTAATCTAAAACTCTTCACTTTAGCCTCAAGCCGACTATTTGGACGAGGGCAAAAAAGCATCCACTTTCTTCACCAAAATATCACAAGACCAGTCTCTAGGCCACAGACTGACATTCTTCTCCTCTGAAGCCTCTTGATCCCCACAGTTCACCAAATCACACTCAGCACCACTGTCTTTCATGCTCCTGCTAGTGTGGCCCATTAAGCAGTTCCTAAAGTATTCCATTGCTTTCCTAACTCAAACTCCCAAAGTCAAAATTAGTTCAAACAAAAACATGGTCAGGCCTGGTACCAACTTCTTAGGGTTTTTATTGCTGTGAAGAGACACAATGGCCATAGCAACTTTTTATAAAGGAAGACATTTCATTGAGGTGCCTTGTTTATAGTTTTAGAGGTTTAGTCCATTATCATCATGGGAAGCATGGTGGCATGCAGGCAGACAATGGTGCTGGAGAAGTAGCTAAGAACCCTACTTCTTACAGGCAACAGGAAATCGACTGAGGCACTGGGCAGTATACTGAGTATAGGAAACCTCAAAGCCCACCCCCACAGTGACTCATTTCCTCCAACAAGGCCACACCTACTTCAACAAAGCCACACCTCCTAACAGTGCCACTCCCTGTGAGATTATGGAGGTCAGTTACATTCAAACTACCACAACATTAATTCCATTAATTTCAGTTCTGATCCTCATTATCTTTTCTTCCAGTGGCTGTGGATTTGGATGCCAACTTCCTGTGCCAATGGATGCTTCTTTGTTGTTGGGGGTCTGTGAGTCCCCCACCCCCACCCACAGAGAACAAATACTGAGGACTATTGCTCCTTTCTGTGATGTTACTCATTAGTGTGAGTGTTTTCGGACTGTATTTTATTAGAAAAACTGTTTCTTTGCTCACATAAAATGCAAAATCTCTCTTCTGGAGTTTACCCTAGAAAGATGAGTTTATTGGATGGCCTGGAATTTGCCTGGGCAGAGCTCAGGTATGTGTCAGGGCCCAGGGCACGCCATGGAGATCATATGGAGGTCAGAGTGGCAAACTGTACCAGGCAGAAGGAGCAGAACTGTTGTGGAACAGAATATTTGTTTAACTAGGTAAAAATGTGTTGCAATTGTTTGTGCTGCAGAGTAATTGTACAACTCTGTAAAGATGTGTTGCTGTTTCACCTTGCCTGCCTAAGGCACCTGATTGGTCTAATAAAAAGCTGAACAGTCAATAGTTAGGAGAAGAGGGATAGCAGGATTGGTGGGCAGAGAGAAAAGGGGGGTGGGCTAGCCAGCTGGGGGCCAGACAGACATGGAGGAAGCAGGAAAGCAGGATGGACAGTACATAGATGAAGTAAATGAGCCTCAGGGCAGCACATGGATTAATATAAATGGGTTAAGTTAAAGGAAGCTAGTTAGAAACAAGCCTAAGCTAAGGCTGAGCATTAATTAAAAATTAATTAATTAATTAATTAATTAAAAATTAGTCTCTGTGTCATGATTTGGGGGCTGGTGGTCCAATAAAGCCTGTTACACAGACAGTAGAACATCCTTCTACTGTCTAAGACTATTGTTCTTCAAGACTCAACAACTGTTCATAGTTGTGCATGTCTGCTTGGTGTGTCTACCATCTTTGAATAGCTGTCCTGGGAAGCCAGTCTTAAGAGGAAAATAGCTCATTTTAAGTAGGAAATTGTTGTTTGTATTTGCTCTTTTGGGGGACCCACCATCCAGCTCCCAAATAACTCACACATGGAGGCTTATTCTTAATTCTGAATGCCCAGCCTTAGCTTGGCTTGTTTCTTGACAGCTTTTCTTAACTTTACATTATTTCATCTATCTTTTTCTTTTTCTTACTTCTGTATGTCTTACTTTCTTACTCTGTCGCTGGTTGTGTAGATGGGTGGCTGGCTCCTTGCGTCCCCTCCTCTCCTCTCTTGCTCTTCCTTTTCTTTTCCAGATTTCTCCTTCTAGTCTCTCTGCCTGCCAGCCCCTCCTATCCTTTCTCCTGCCTTGTCATTGGCCATTCAGCTTTTTATTAGACCATCAGGTGTTTTAGACAGACACAGAAACACAGCTTCACAGAGTCAAACAGATGAACACAAACAGAAGTAACCCACCTTAAAGTACTATTCCCCAACAGGAAGTAGTCTCCACACAAAAGGTATGCCCTTCCATATGGTATCCCCTCCCTGGACTTTGATTTTAGCAATGATTCCATCTCTTTCTTCCCTGGCATTCTACATTCTAAAGAAAAGCCGCATCTAAATGATGTTGCTAAATAACTCTTCTTTAGACTTGTAGAACACAGGGCCTCCAGTGCCCTCTGGATAACATCAGAAAGTATAAAGCACCTTCTTGATCTTGTGTTCCAAATATCAACTGACACACTATATGTAAAGTGCCGACAGATTATACTGGTAAAAAAAAAAACATGCTATGTCTGTTTAAAGAGGTTGCAGTGTTCAGGCTAGAGGGGAAAAGGAGGTATTTTCCCAGGTGGCAAGACCCACTGCAGTGCATAGCCTGCCTGCCCACTGGACCACTGGACTTGCTTTCCCTCCCTGTGGAGTCCCTGAGCTCCTGAAGATGGAGTTTGAGGATGAGAACCTCCTGTTGGTTGCTTGTCCTTTGTAACTAAATGCCTGACAACAGCAATTTAGGGAAGGAAGAGTTTATCCTGGCTCACAACTTGAGGGTGTAGTCTAACCTGGCAAGGAAGTCATCGCAGCAGGAGATGAAGCATCTGGTCACATTATATCTGCCATCAGAAAGCAGAGAGAAATGAATGTTAGTGTTCATCTTGCCTTATCCTTTTCATTCAGTCCAGAATCCCAGCCCACGCAATGATGCTGCCCACAGTGAAGATGAGGTTTCCCTCTTCAGTTAACCTAAGGTAGCTGATTCGTCACAGGCATGATAGAGGCAAGCCTAATCTAGATCATTTCTCCCAGGGATGCCTTGGAGGCTTATCTTCTATGTAACTAGAGATTCTGTCAGAGAGACAATTGATATTAATCACCACATTCCTCTAAAGGATACACAGGCTCGCATAAACCTGATTTCCTCCTGACCATTAGATTGAGTCATAAGTAGACCAGACCTGGGTCTGGTAAAAATGTCAGTATTTCTTCTCACTGCTGAAAGAATCCATTCTATGACTGTGCTTGCTTACACAGCCCTCACTGGCCATTTAGGTTCTCATGGTTTGGCTATGATGAGTAATGTCACCGTGAGCAGAGACAAGTATTTTTCATTAGATTTACTTTTTGCGTTCATACGTATGTACACATGTGTGTGTATATCATGTGATGCAGATACCCAGGAAGGCCAGAAGAGTCCATCGGATCCTCTAGAGTTAAAGGTAGTTGTGAGCTGCCTGGCATGAGTATTAGGAACCCAACTCAGGTCCTCTGGAAGAGTAGCAAGTTTGTCACTGCTTGAACCATCTTTTCCGCCCTCAGAGACAAGGTCTTGGGTGAACAATGGAACCCAGGGCCTCACACATGCCAGACAGGTGCTCTCCCTCTGAGTCGCCCCTCAGCCTCTTTTATTTTTCCAGGTATTGGAAAAGAGTTTCCTAAAGGCTGCCCTGCTGGAGAGCCGCTTTGGTGGGGATTCGGGTCCCAAAGAAGATGTGCGGAGCCGGCGAAGGAAGAGGAGGAGACAGGCAAGATCTGAGGGTGAACTGGGACGGCTGCCAGCACCATTTGTTGAAAAAGGAATACACCTTTTTCTGCTCAGTAGTTTAGCCACGGGAAAGATTGAAAGCAGACTCAGTGATTCAGGGATGGAATTCGGCCGTTAACTTAATTTCAGCATTTTTCCCGAGACTGAAGCTTGTCTCAGCAAGTCTACGTGCCGATTGTTCTCACAGGTCCGGTGACACTACCAGGAGCCCTCTAACATCATAGAAGGGCCACCGGTTCCTCCGGCCTGAGATAAGAAGACTGTGATAGCAAGCAGGAACATTGCCATCCCCCGAGGGAATGGAGGCCCTTATCCAAATGTCTGACCTTGCGAAAGGGACTTCTGGGCCCAGACACTCCACTACCATTTGAGAGCAATTTTCATTCCTCAAGGGGTGTGATGCAGCGTTTGCCCTGAGCTGTTCCCTAATTTGTCGCTTTGTGTCGCAGTCTTACTGCCTGGGCCTATTCCCCTCACACGCTCCCAAAAGGGAAGGTCCTGGTGTCTTCCTCTTTCCCCATTACAGGGTACCATTCTGATTTCTCTGTGCTTACTGACTGAACTCTTGCCCTTCATGGCCTCAGGCTCTGGATCGGGATTTCATCCTTGGGATCAGGTGTGTCTCGTAAATCTCTAACTTTCCTGTTCTTGGTGAAATTAGGAGGGCACAATGGGATTCCTGGTCCAGCAGTGGCAGGAATTTTTCCCCCCCATGAATTATTTTATTTAAAGAGGCTGCCATTTTATATGTTTTCATCCTTCAAAGCCCACACAAAATTCCCCAAAGGAAGAGGCATACGGAAGCAATCATAACATATAAAGAGGATCATTAAAAAACGAGAGTAAAAAGGTGCTGGAGAAATGTGGTCTGCAATATCGAAACGCTGGGACTTGGTCAAGCAGCCATGGTCTCCACACGGTCAGCCCCACTGCACCTTTTGATGTTCGTACCAGCAGTGTATGTGGCTGTCTCTGCTGTGAGAGGCAAAGTTACAGTCTAAGTTTTATTTACTACGTCAAAGAGATCCATGAAACAAAAATGCCCCTTGCCCAAGGACAGATAGGGCCTGAAATGCTGGAGGCTATTGTTTATGGGAGATAACAAGCCACATGGTTTCACTCCCCCAAACAAGTTTGTTTGACCCATCTGCACCGGATGTTCTTGATGGCATGTGGGCGGGAGGCACATAGGCAGGAAGTACTTCAGGATGCACATGCACCTGCCCCTGACTGGGTGTAGGCCAGAGGTACGTCAGGATGTATGCTTGATCCTGATTGGATCTGACGGGACATACTTAAGCAGCTGCAAACTGTGGCCATCATCAAGAAACCCACAGCCCATCCACCTGGCTTGCTTCAAATTCGGCTTTAAACTGTGATAGTGGTCTTATTCTCACGCCGCGGGATTACCGCTGTCCCTCACCCTGCTGGCACTTGTTAACGTCGTCTACCTTACTGTACTGACCCACGTGTTGTTTTGTTGTGGTGGTGATTTTTATTTTCCTGAAGCTAATGATGTTAACATTTTTTCCCCTGTCCTTTTCTGCTCTCTTCTTTGGAGAAATGAATACTCAATAATTTCGTCCATTTTAAAATTGAGTTGTCTATGTCTTTATTACTGCTACTTATAATCATTTTCATAAACATTCTTCTGGTTAATTTATAGAGTGCTGGAAAAGTAGATTTTACAGTTTTTGCCAGTATTTAACAACTTTTATAGAGGATCTGATTTTTCCCAGCTTCTCTGCTATTACAGAAACGCTTTCCAGGACAGATTTTATAGAGTCTAGAAGCTTTTGTTTTTCAAAAGCATTTTGAACTGTGGAATTGTGGCTTTACTCTGAAAGCAAATCATGGCATCACTTGCCTTTAGCTAACTTACTTTTCAGTGAACACATGATTTGAATAAAGCTGATGACAAAATCACCCACTGAAAATATAACTTCCTCAACATACAGTGGAGCTATTGACCAGGGAGAGATTGGTAAGCAGAAAGCCCATGTTTTTATACTGATATTAGGAAATACATTTGCTATAATGCTACCTTCACAAGAAGGAAAAACATTAGTGGTGATATATATATTTATTTTATAGTAAGAAACACTTGCCGGTTTTTATAACAAACTGACATCTAAACGTCTTGGTTTTTGTTGGCAGAGAGTGTAGGCAATATAAAATTTTAATAAAGGTTGTAATTCTCTCATAAATTTACTAGTTCCACTGACAACTAATTACTCTGGGCATTTTTTTGCCCTTTAGAAAGATGTGATTTTAAAAATTGGCACAATTGGTTTAATTTTTAAAATCTGTTGAAAAGCCATCAATGTTTAACTGGTAAGCAGTCATAGTTTGCTTATAGACCTTTAGATGGTTGGAAAGACACAGAGGTAGGCTTGCTAATATAAGTTGGTGGAAAAAATGACTTCCCTTTGCCCTTCAAGGTCTTTTTAAAAGATGCTTGTTTTGCTTTTTGTGGGTTTGGGGGGATGGGAGAGACATCTGGACTAGAAATAAAATGACCATAAGACAGATTGATAAAAAAAGAAAAGTGTTAAATTGTGTATATACACACGTAACTAAGTCTCTATAGTGCAATTAGGGGTCGATCTGGGCCATTCTTCCAGTTAAAGTTTGAAAACCAAAGAGCATATTCTTTTGAAACCCAGAGGAAAGCTGAGAAAGCCTAGCATCGCTTGCTTTTAGTGAGTTGCTTTCATCTCCTCTGTTAGAAGTCACCTAACTAAACAGTGACGTCATGGGCCCCTGCTTACTTTACAATAAACACCTCCAATGCTCGATCGACTCAGCCGTCAGCTGTTTTTCTTAGAAATTTGGAGACAGCCTTTTCTAGCTCAAACTGGTTGAAGCCTCCAACCTCTTCTCTTGGACCTGAATATGTCTTAATGGACAACCCTTTCAAGTTAAAGGATCAAATCTCCACTATAATGTTTTTGGGGTCTTAGGTCAGAAGTCTGACCCTCAGGGTCTCAACATGTCAGATCTGCTGTCTGTCAACTTGAGAGTCCAATCAGACAAAAAGAGTGCAAGGAATCAGAAAGGATTGTATTTGCAGCATGGCCATACACAGAAGAGGGCAGAGCCAGTGACCACCTTAAAAAAGTTGCCTCTGGGGTGCTAACAATAGCCGCAGGGCTGCAGAATGGAGGCGCTGATGTTGGGAGGCAAGACACAGAACTGGCCAAACTGAAGTTGTGGTAGTCATCACCTCAAGTCCAGTTCTGCAGGGTTCTGCCGTTGCCAAGGAAACCACTGATTGACGGGAGATTCGGTCCCGCTGTGAGATGACTGCTCCCAAGTCGGCAGGCAGCATTGTTCCCATCCGGAGATGATTGCGTCCAGAGCTCAGCATTCCTAGAATCTGAGATATGCTGGGGAGGAGAAATGATCCAGAGAGGGAGAACCAGGGAGGAGCAAAATGGACTGAGTCAGAGCACTGACTGGGCCTCCTTCAGCCTTAGGGAAATGACAAATGATGGAGACTTCCAGGTGTCATGGCACTGAGTGGTAACAGGTCAGAGTCAAAGCTGGCTGTTATAATGTTTCTGTAAATCTTGAAAACATCTTACTCTTACCCTGATGTCTTCAGCCTGAAGGGAGAGGAGGGAGATTAGGACATTTTAGGATAATCAGCCATATACTACCAGTTTTATATTCCTCAAATGATTAACATATCATTATGCGGAGGAATCCGACCTAAAGTTTAAGGTAATAAAGGAGACAGATGCAACTTGAAGGCAGAGATGCAAATCTTTGGTTTTGTTTGCTGACCCAAGGGAAGTCACTGCTTTTAGCTAATGTTAGTTTTGCCGATGTTGCTATTTTTCAGCATGTCTCCTAGAAAAGCCACACAGGATATGAATTTGGAAACCACTGATGACCTTACCTTTCTGTAGCATGAATTCTAAATGGTCTTTTAATAAAAAAAAAAAATCCTGGTACCAGATATTGGGGTAAATGCTGAAAGATCAGAGAGACAAAAGAACAAGCCACGTCTTACCTGTAGGACTCCTCAGTCTGAAAAAGCCTCTCACTGAGAGGGATGCTTCTGCCGAAAAGCCTTTCGTTCCTGTCTCCTCACACCTTATACACCTTTCTCCGCCCGGCCATCACTTACTGGGATTAAAGGTGTGTGTGCTTCCCAGTACTGAGATTAAAGGTGTGTGCCACCACTGTCTGGCTCTGTTTTCTCTCCTAGACTGAATCAATTTCACTTAGTCCAGGGTGGCTTTGAACTCACAAAGATCCAGGCAGATCTCTGCCTCCTGAATGCTAGGATTAAAGGTGTGAGTGCCCCCACTGTTTAACCTAGTACTGGCTCGGGATCTTCAGGCAAGTTTTATTAGGGTACACAATATATCACCACACCTTTCCTTACCCACAATCGCCTTTCCTCACACTTCCGTCTATCCAGTTCCCTTATCCTTTCCATGCCTCTCAGTGGAGGACTTTAGAGTTCAGACTCCTACAAAAACAACAAAACAAAACAACCTTTTTATTTTAGATTGTGGACAATTATTTTTATTTTTATTATTAATTTTACATACCAACCACAGATTCCCCTGTCCTTCCTCCTCCCACTCCCCACTCCCACCTCCTCCAAGGCAAGGTCTCCCATGGGGAGTCAGCAGAGCCTGGTACATTCAGTTGAGGCAGGTCCAAGCCCCTCCCCGCTGCACCAAGGCTGCACAAGGTGTCCCACCATAGGTACTGGGCTCCCAAAAAGCCCACACATGCACCAGGGACAGATCCCAATTCCACTGCCTGGGGGTTCCCTAAACAGTTCAAGCTAAACAACTGTCTCGCCTATCCAGAGGGCCTAGTCCAGTCCCATGGAGGCTCCTCAGCCATTGGTCACAGTTCATGTGTTTCCACTAGTTTGGCTGGCCGTCTCTATGTTTTCCCATCATAAAACCCAACCTTCTACTAGCTGTATGCTGTGTCAATCAGACTCTGCATCAACGTGACAAACACCCGGCAGACACAGCTTAAGGAGGAAGGATTTATTCTGGATCACATCCTTTCAGAAGTATCCATCCACAGTGGTCTGGTTCCATTGCTTAGGCCTGAGCTGAAGAATGACATCATTGCAGAAAAGGAGTCATGGAGCAGAGACCCGCAGGCAGCAGGGAGGCAGAGGGAGGAAGGAGCGGAGCATCTTGACTGACTTCTTTCCGGTAGGCCTCACTTCCTCAGTTTCCCACCCTCCTCTGGAATGACTCTGCCAGCTGCAGATCCAGCTTCCACATAGCCTGTAGGGAATGTTTCATATATGCAAACCTTAGCAGATTCTCTTTATTGATGCAAATTCCATTTGCAAAAGGGGGTAGCTGGAGTGAATGTCTAGGCTCCAGCTTTCTTTAGGATTTCCTGGGAAATGCCAGATGGGGCAGGTTTCAGGAGTGGGCTAATGTAGATGACTCCTGGGCTATGAAGCCTGCTCTAGGTTCCTGGGAGAATTTTACTATCCTTGTGAGTTGGCTAGCCCTGGGAGGGGGCTGTCTCTCAGTCCATCAGGATTTTAAGACATAAAAAAATGATAAAATATATAATACTTACAAAAGAAACTGTGATCAATGCAAGCAAGCCAGGAAGATCCATGCAGTTACCTGTGGTTTTAAGTTGGTTTATAACAGGATTGGCCTTAACATTCAACATCGATTGTCAGGGTTCTCTAATGATATTTCTACCATCTACACTGTTTAGCATACCACGGAAAAACCCTAGTATTTCCAAAGGAATCTTTAAAAGTTCTTTTTTGTCTAAAAAAATTTTTTTGGGAGGTGGGAAAAAATCATTTTTTAAATTTGTAACATTAAAGATATAATTAAAATAAGGTTTATAGTAGTTAATGTTTCTAAAATTAACAGTAGATTTGTGTCTCATTATAGGCTACATATTTTTTATTTCTAAAAACCCCTTGTTTTTGAAAACAATAGATATTTAAATAAGTCCCCTGTCCTTAGGGAATGTTCTTATGGCTTAGTTATGCAATCAATGGTGTCATCTAGTGGCAATTCATTTAAATTTCAACTAGATGTCCCAGAGGGCTGTGCCAGATTACTAGGGTATGACTAAGCAAAACTCCTCCAAATTTAATGACTGTCAAATGACAGTGAGCAATTACTGAAATAATTATAGACTTAAAGGAGGTTTTAAGATAATATTATGGGGAGGGGTAACTATAACACTAAAGACCTTTTGAAAACCCATGTGGAAATAAACTACTATAGAAACTTCTTTTAAAAAATATATTTTAATATATAAATTATACACACACACACATTTTAAATGACATTACCTTATAATGAGAGACAATACCCCAACTGGACAAAATATGCTATCAAATAAAACCCCTAGAACCAGGAATGGGTTACTCCTTTTAAAATTGTTGGCTAATGGGATCTCATAGCCATTCCTGCCTCCCAACAGTATAACAGTACAAGCTATTGTACTTGGTTGCTCTCTAGAATTTGACAGTGAGATTCTGTTGCTGGAGACAACACATACTTGAAGAAATCATGAAAAAAAAATCATGAAGAAATCAAGCTGGTACTCATCTGGAATTCATCCCTGTTGGCAAGCTTTCATAATGTGGGGAGGTGCCATGTAGGCTACTGGGAGATGAAAGTAATCATTTGTTTCACTCAGCTGTGAACCTTTGAGCTACAGTAGTTATTGGCCTGATAAGAGATGCCCAATAGTGCCATAGTGGTATGAATGTTATGGGAATAACCACCCATACTCTAATTTGATCTAAGGACTGATCCATGAGATGGAACCCATGCCTGTCATGATTAAAAGGGCTGAGAACCTCTGGCTATATAGATGATAGGCACTAAGTGAGAGCCTACAAGTATTAGTTTGCTAAATGGACATCATACTAGAATGACTCCTGATGACTTATTGCTGTACTATAGACCAATGTATCTTTCAACCCTCATCAGAGGAGTTTCTTCTTGCAGTAGATGATAGTTAACACCAGGACCCCAAACTGGTCAATATGCAGGGATAATAGACTAGGATGGTCATTTTGATAAAGATGTTCTATATATAGCCGAGTACTTACTCAGTCTCCTATTCTCTTCAAAGCATTTGACCAATTATGCATTTCTGCATTGACCTCTGTCCACTTCAAAAAGAAGCTTGGGAGCAGCCCAGGTCTATGGGTATAAATACAAATACTTACAAAGCAGTTTGAAAATATGACTATTGAACAAAATAGCAATAGTAGCTTCTACCCCGTAGTACCAGGTATGAAAATTCCTTCTGTGTAGCAGGTCTCAAAAGTCTCAAATCCAGTCAGAAAGCAGTTACTTACCCTATAACGGTCCTGACACTATTGCACTAGTAGGCAAATCTTGTCTGTCAGGTCAGTATTGCAGCATGCAGGGTCCAGTGCTAGGTAAGATCATTTGATGTCTTGCCACCAGAAGCTTGCATAGCACCTTCTATGTCATGAAGGCTATTGAGGAAGTTTCCAGGTTTGGGACTGATTTCTGTCTGTCCTGCTACCGAAGTGTGTGGTATCTTCAGCAACAGGGTTGCTATAACATGGAGTTATAGTAGGTCACAAAAGGCAATGACAATAGCCTGTGTTGTTTTGGAGACCTTGGTGGCCTCCCTAGCCAATAGGTTATAAAGAATATCCACACTTTGCTGGAGAGATGGCGCAGAGGTTAAGAACAGTGACTGCTCTTCCAAAGGTTCTGAGTTCAATTCCCAGCAACCACATGGTGGCTCACAACCATCTCTAATGAGATCTGGTGCCCTCTTCTGGCCCACAAGCATGCGTGTAGACAGAACACTGTATACATAATAAATAAATAAATTAAAAAAAAATATCCACACTTTGTACTCTGATTTTCATTCCACAACCCTATAGTCGGGGAGCAACATTGTTTACCCACAAAGGACAATTCTGTCTGAGCTCTCTCTTTCTCTCTCTCCTTTTAAAAGTCATATTTTGAAATGAGCTTACTAACTAGTAGGTTTGAATGAGGATTTTTAAGACATTTTTAGTTTTGGTTAACCCTACTACTTACTTTTCCCAGTTTCCCCACCACATAACTGCTTAATCCTTTAACCCTGTATGTTCTCCTCTTCCTTCATATCACATGCATCCTACCAGACACACAGTTGTGTTTTTTTAATTGGGTAGTGAGGCTGCAGGCTTCCATATAGCATTTCGTACACTTTTCTTTTGGGTTAGCCTTCCCCTTATCTCTGGGATCCCCCACACTTCTGCACCCTTCATTGCTTGTGCCTTTCCACCCCCAGTATCCCACCATTCTACGTTTGTTCTACTGATAACCTGCTCTCTCTCCTTTGTTAACATGTCCCCCTACGACACACACACACACACACACACACACACACACACACACACACACACACACACACACGACAGGCTCCTTTCTGGCTCCCACATGTGCTCCCATTAAACACAAAGAACAAAGGATCTGGAGCTAGAATCTGTGTATGGGAGAACATACTACATCTGCCTTTCACTTTTGTAATTTTATTATTGCAAGAAGATTGTAAAAATGAAATCATGTCGTATGTGACTCTGAGTCAGCAGTATGGTTCCCTGAAGACACGTGGAGGTTTTCAGTAAGTTCAACGGCTTGTGTTTGCTTGTTTGCTTTTTAGGGCTGGAGAGTTTTCCATGGTATGAATGTACTGCTATTCCTTCCATCATTTGTTGAAAAAATTCACGTCTATTTCCTTTTTCCCCAAATTCACACAACCATTCCATTACAATACTGTGAAAGCTTTCTGCTGTTTCCACTTTTCAGGAGCAAATGCCTGGGCATTCTTATTGAGTCATATAATAAGTTATAGTTGCTTCTTTTTTCAAGAAATTGTCAGATTATTTTCCAGATTGATTGTGTGGTTTCACTTTTGCATGCAATCTCTAAGCACACAGTTTCTCTGTGTCTTCACCAGCATTTGATCTTGTCACTATTTTTTAACTTGTATGGTAGACATATTCAAACAACAGACTGTGGTTATGATTTGTGTTTCTTTAATACTCAGTAATGTTGAAAATCTTCCCACATGTCTGCTTGTCACTTAAAAATCTAAAAACAGCTAACATCTAGGCAGACCATGAATAACCAAGGACTTCCATGTTTTTCAGAAGTTCCTGCAGAATCTGCTAACGATGGTTTGAAACCAGATTTTAATAACAGAGAATGCTCAACAGCAGTCATCATGTCTGGCTGATGACCTTTTAGAGTCCTGAGCTCAAAATCCTGTACAGAACGTGATAAGTCCATGAAAAGAAGTGCATGCCATGTGAAGAGGGACAATGAGTATCATATTTGGGGGGGGGAGGGGATATCAAACATCCCCCTTTTGTCAGCAAACAGCCTTCCCCCCTCTCCTTTCCTATAAATATTCCCTATGTACCCACCTACTGATCAGGAAAGTGGATTCCAGCCTTTGCATCCTCCATGGCCAACTGCTCAGCAGCTCCATTCTTTAAAATCGTGACAACATATGACACTCGTAGTACGACATCAGCGCACATCAGGTAGCAAGCCTTTGCTCATAATACGCTTTTCAGGAAAATTTATCTTCTTGTATTCTATCTATTTTCTAATGGATTGCTGTCTGCTGTTGTATTTTGAGAATTTTTATTTTATTACTATTAATTTGTTTGTTTCTCTGTGTGGCCCTGGCTGTCCTGGAACTTGCTCTGTAGACCAGGCTGTCCTGGAACTCAGAGATCCACCTGCCTTTGCCTCTTGTTGCTGGGATTAAAGGCATGTGCCACAATGCCTGGCTGAGAATTATCTTTTTAATTTTTTTTATTAAATGTTTATTTATTATATGTTTGTATGGGGGCACTCACATGCCACACACGGAACTCAGAGGACAACTTTCAGCAGTTGGTTCCAGGATCAAGCACATGCCACCAGGATTGATGACAAGAACTTTTATTGGCTGAGCTATCTTGCTGGCCTTGAGCATTCTTGGTATATTCTAAGCATGAATCTTTTGCAAGGTTTGTGGTGTATGAATATTTTTTGCTTGCCTATAACCTAAGCCTTCATTTTGTTAATGGGATCTGTCATCACCATTTCTAATTTGCACGAAATCCAGTTTATCTATCACCTATTTCTTTGATGGGTCATGTTTACATTGTCAAGCCCATCAACATTCTGCCAATATCTAGTCCTGAAGGTGTTCTGCTACATCACTGGGATATGACTATTTGGGTTTCACTCAGATTCTTGTCTTTTATCAAGTTTGGGGAGATTTTGCCTGTGCCACCAGACCTGGCTGCTGGGGACATGCTTTAAAAACATCAGTCAGCTCATGTTGCATCTCTGTGACTTCATATCAAAGTGAAAATAAAACCCAAACTTTTTACTCTAGCTCTGGTCCCCCCTGTCCCTAGTGGTCCCCCCCCCCCGGCTCTGGTCCTCCCTAACTCTGGTTCCCACCGGATCTGGTTCCCTCTGGTTCTGGTCCCCCCCTGGCTCTGGTCCCCTTTGGCTCTGGTCCCCTCTGGCTGGCTCTGGTCCCCCCTGGCTCTGGTACCCTCTGGCTCTGGTCCTCTCTTGCTCTGGTACCCCCTGGCCCTGATACCCTCTGGTTCTTCTCCCCCTGGCTCTTGTCCTTTCTGGCTCTTCCTCTGCTTCCACACCCTCTCCTCCTTGTTTCTATGTTATTGCTGTTCCTTTACAGGCAGTCCTGCCCCTCCCCCACCCCCATTTTTGTTCAACTCTGCCTCTAAAGAGGAGCATTTAAAATAAGAGCTGAATACAGGTTCCATGTGGATAAGAACTACCTCTCTGATCACTCTCACTGTGTATTTTCAGCAATTGGAAGAATCTTCATTGAGTGAGCAAGGGAAAAAAAAGTACCGTGCAATAAAACTTGATGCAGGATTTGGAAATCAACAGACCAATGAATGAAGACTGAATTAAATAAGCAATCTTCAAGTTCAACACACAAGTTAAAAAGCAAGACAAAATAAATGAAAAGAAAGCAGAAAAAAGAAACAAAAGAGAAGGTTGTTGTAAAAGATGGCAAAACAAGGCCACGGCGACGGGTCTTCAGAGAAAGCAAAAACATGATTCTCTTCAGTGTGGTTTCTTGTTCATAGGAGGGCTTCAAGGTTGTGGTCAGGGCTTTAGAGAGCGAGGAGCGGCTTCACCTTAAAGACTAGAAAGCAGCTTTAGCAAGAGTAAAGTGTGTGTGTGTGTGTGTGTGTGTGTGTGTGTGTGTGTGTGTGTGTGAGAGAGAGAGAGAGAGAGAGAGAGAAAGAGACAGAGACAGAGACAGAGACAGAGACAGAGAGAGGTCGCTCCCTATTCCCCTTTATTATGATTGAGATGCTGGACTAAACCACATGATATGAAACTTCCTGCCACCCCTAAAAGGTTAATAAAGTAAAAAGCATGTAATAAAGACTAAAGCTTATTTATTGGTAAAAATTTGAATATCTCTACTAAAATCACAGAGCATTAAATAAAAAAAGGCCTCACACTTTCTTAACTATTTGAGCTGCAGCGAAGGTTAAGAAACACAATAACATTGCAAAAATGAAAAGAGCAGAGGAAAAAACTGTCAGTTCTATATTTAAGAGAAGCAAGTTGGTGGTAAACTGTCAGCACTAAGGAGCATGCACCCTGCAGTGTGGGAAGCAGTACCTGTCTCGTTGCTGCCCTCTGTTCTAGTGGGAATTCGGTTCACTGAATGTCTGTCTTCTAATATTCAGAGTCTCTGTAGACCAGCAGCATCAGTACCCCCTGTAAGCTCATGGGAATCATGGAATCCCCAGCTGGACTTCAGATCTGCTGTCTCTCTAGTAAGATGCCAGAGGCTGTGCCTTACATGACTTCCAATCCTACAGACACTGTACTTTTCCATTCCTGATTTACCTTGCTCAGCTCTGCTGTGGAATAATCCTTTTGTAGACTGTGAATATGTATTACTCTCATAGGTTTAATAAAGATCCAACTGGCCAATAGCTAGGCAGGACAAGGTTAGGAGATAGAGCCAGACTGAGAGAATGCTGGGAAAAAGGTAGAGTCTAAGGAGTTGCCAGCCAGATGCTGAAGGAGCAATATGGGAAGTACATAGATGAGGTAAATGAGCTTTGAGGCAGCACATAGACGAATAGAAATGGGTTAATTTAATTTATAAGAGCTAGCTACAAACAAGCTTAAGCTATCGACTGAGCACTTACAATTTTTATTAAGTCTCTGTGTGGTTATTTGGGAGCGGCTGGTGGGACTGAGCATTCGATCGGCAACCTAGAGAGAAACTCCTTCTACACAACTCCTTTCAACAACTTCTCACCTGGAGCTTAAACCTTGCCAACATTTTGGACTGCCCCAGAAGCCTCCTCTGCATCCTCTGAGTACTTGTTTCTCTTTCTGGGTGACATTTGCTTAAGGTCATTCTTAAGTGTTGCTTGTATGACCACTCAGTGTGTGGCTCCTCTTTCGACCCACGAAGTTCTTGGAGGGCCGTGTCTCTTTTGTCTGTTCTTGTTTCCAATGCACAAAGCCTGCCTTATAGAGTAAGGGAAACAGATGTAGCTAGAGTTTTCCTGCCTTGCCCACAGTCAGGACAAATCTCTATCACCCGCCAGTCCCACAGCCGCTCAGACCCAACCAAGTAAACACAGAGACTTATATTGCTTACAAACTGTATGGCCGTGGCAGGCTTCTTGCTAACTGTTCTTATAGCTTAAATTAATCCATTTCCATAAATCTATACCTTGCCACATGGCTCCTGGCTTACCGGCGTCTTCACATGCTGCTTGTCATGGCGGCGGCTGGCAGTGTCTCCCTCTGTCTTCCTGTTCCTTTCTTTCTTCTCTCTGTTAGTCCCACCTATACTTCCTGCCTGGCCACTGGCCAATCAGTGTTTTATTTATTGACCAATCAGAGCATTTGACATACAGACCATCCCACAGCAAACAGATGAAGGTCTAATCAAATGATAACCTTTATCCTGGCTATCGAAAAGACTTATCATCGTAACTCAAGCCATGCTTAGTTATATAGTTAATATATGTGAGATTATAATCTAACATGAAAATCCCCCTACTGTCTTAAACAAGGTTTTCTCTTTGTTTTAAGAAACGACAGTGTAAACTGGTGATTATGAATACTGTGTGATCTTGGAGTCCTCTGTAGGTTTGAAACATCCCAGCACAGAGCTCCATCCTCAGAAGGTCCAGTCTCATCGGCTCAGGCTCTGATGAAAATGGCCAGCCTGACATTCACATAGATAGGCTCTCAAAGACAAAATTAACAGAAAATAGCCAGATCTGGAGAGATGGCTCAGTGGTTAAGAGTGCTTGCTACTCCACCAGAGGACTGGAGTTTGTTTTCCAGCACTAATGTTAGATGGCTCATGACCTTCTGTAATTCTAGTCCCAGGGGATCTATGACCTCTTCCGGACTTCCCAGGCACCTGAACATATGCAGAATGTGCTTGTGTGTCCATGCACACACACACAAATAAAAATAAATCTTAAAAAAAGTGAAATAATGGTGATCTCAGTGCAGTTCCTATAAGCCACCATGGCTGGGCTGTGCCTGCCTAGTATTCTGAACCAGGACTATTTCTTTACCCTCTCTTCTGTCCTTTACATTTGGATGCAGCCAGAGCTACCCACGCTTTCTCTGATACTTTGGCCTTTTTCCGCTCTTCCTGTAAAGCTCTCCTCCCTGTGATGTGGCTGCTGGCTTTCATGTGGCTGATCACAATACCCCTTCACTCAACTATGGGTATAATGAGACAAAGAACCAGAAGAGAAACATTTATTTTTCCTCATATCACCTGGTGACCATGAAGTGACTTCCCACACTTTGTAGTGGCACCAGGACCTCAATCATGATAGGCAAAAATGCTTTACTTTTGAGCTATATCCTCAGACTGAAGGTGTCTTTTTTCCAACACTTTATGCAGATTTTCTAGTTTTGTTGTCTTCAGAGGAAATCCTGGTCTGCTATTCTTGAAAGCACAAATCTATATCATAAACTCTTCTGAATATTAAAAAATTGATACTACTATATGTAGTATGGTATGGAATTATGTACCTACATAATATTTTATATATACGTTTATATATTTATATACACTATGACATAACCAGAGCAAGGTAGTTGACATATTCATTACCTTAAACACTTGTAATTTCTTTGTGTTGGGCATGTTAAATCATCTTTACCAGCTGTTCTGAAACATATAGTTAATTGTTGTTAATCATACATTCTTATTTTTTAAAAACAAATCATATTCTCGTATCTTGAAAGTTGGTACATGACATTAGTAACTTAGATATGCCATATGCTTGTTATCCATAAGCATGAGCTGTCATCCCGTGTCTCACTCCCTGGATCCTTGATGGAGAGTCAAAGCCATGGACTCTTGCATAGTACTTCACATTTTATTAAAGGCCATCTCCCAGCCCTTGCTTCCTCTCGGGAATGCACAACTCACGTGGCCCGCTGTGTTTTCTCCTACTTTCTGCTTCTTTAATTTAGAGTGTGATCCTTCACTTCTTAATTAATCAGACATCCATGGGACGGAATCAGACTCATGGGAAGGAATGCCCGGTATAAACCACCCCAAGTTGAAATGCCAAGTTACTCGCTTAATCTTTGTTTTCGCAAGCCTTGTCATCAAGGAAGATAGAATGTTAGTGGGAATTTTGGAGACATTACTTCATTACAAAGGGAAGTGAGGCTAGAATTGGTTTCCTTTTCCTAAACCATGTGTGCCTCTGTGCACATTGGTGAAAAGAAAGGTTGTTTATAGAATCAATGTCATTTCGCTATTACAAAATCCCCAAATGGGCGTGACAATGGGCACTTCCAACCTCCTAGTCGAAATAGGATTTTCTTTACCAATTGTCCACTGAAATTAATTTAACATTGAAATTAAGCTAACAAATGTCTAGAGTTTGAAAGAAAATACCATTTAGAAGCATGGGACTGATGTAGTGGAGGTGGAGTCTTTCCAGTCTGAAACCATTTTATAGTGTGATTTCATGATGACAAAATAGGACTTTCCAGAAAAATGTAATTTTCATTCCTCTTGACACAAGTTTTTGTCCAGCTTGAATTTTAAGTACTTCTGAATCTAAACTAATATCAGGAAGGGCCTTAAAAATGTTTTTTTTCTCAATACAGACAAAACACAATTGACTAGAAATAGGCACAACATTCCTTTAAACAGAAAAGGGACACACTTCAGAGAATGAGAGAGACATGCTGTTAATTGAAATGCTCACAGTCATCTTACTGACTGGGCAAACAGAGCAGTTGGCATGCTGTGGATGACAGTAGCTAAGAAGATGTTAACTGTGGGCATTACTTATTTTTAATTAATTATTTTAAATTATTATTTACTTTTGTAAAGGAGAAACAGGAAAGAAGTGGCAGATATGGTCATATGTTAAAAAGTTTGAAATGTGTCTCTAGTCACTCTAAACTTTATGAAAGAAGAATAATTTACCAAACAGAAATCATATCCATTTATGTGTTTCTTATTATACTATTTGCAATAGCCAAGACCTGAAATCATCCTTAGTACCCACCAGTGAATGACTGGATAAGGGAAGTCTGCATATGTACATAGTGGAGTATTATTTATCCAGGACAAGATTTTTCAGCAGACAGGGTAAAACTGTATGAGAGTATATTAAGGTACACAAATACACAGGATTCCCTTCGCACAGAGAAGTGAAAGCGTAAAAGACAGTGAATAGTAATTGCCAGAAGCTGGGATGGAGTGAGGAGAGGGTAGAAGAAGGTTGGCTAAGAGGTCACAATGCTATTAGGTAGGAGGACTATGTTCTAGTGGTCTCTAGAACAGCAAGGCAACTATAGCATGTGCTAAGCTAATCTGTATTATCCAGAGAAGCAGAAGAGGGGGATTGGAAAGCTCCGAAGAAGTGATTAGACGCTGGAAGGGCCATTTCCCTCTTACCACCAGTATGCTTTGTGCACACGTACTGAAATACCACACTGGACATCGTCAGTATGTGAAATTATTATGTACTAATTGATGAGAACAAGACAAGAAAAAGAAATTGCTCATGGGCTCCAGCAGACAGACCCTGAAACTGTGATCGCTGCATGCTTGATCTCTTCAATCTGCTTGGGAGAAGAGTCTTTGTTCATTCCTTCCTACAGGTGAGCACACCAAGCAGACATGGGCAGCCTTTTGCGGTTTCCATAAAAAGCCGGTAAGGGAGTGACATGGCTGACCTTTCCAGTGGTGCTGCTGTGAACAGAGCTAGCTAAGAATTCATAATCGACAGGTAGTGGCCCACGCCATTAATCCCAGCACCCAGGAAGTAGAGGCAGGCAGGTCTCTGTGCATTGGAGGCCAGCCTGGTCTACACAGTGAGTTCCAGGACAGCCAGGGCTACACAGAGAAACCTTGTCTCAAACCAACCAAACAACCAACCAACCAACCAAACAAACAAACAAACAAAAAAACAGTTTATTATCCTATCATCAAGAAGTTCCCTTAAAATTGTGAAGTGAATCTATTTTAGTAAAGATGCATCAGTCTTGCAAAAAGTATTAAGGAAAACCACTATGATTTCTAGCACTTTTAGATATTTATGAATAATTCTTCGTAGTCTTTTTCAAGGACGCTGACATTTAGGATTTCATGTTTTCTTAAAAGGCATTTGACTCTGAGTCATGGATGATGTACTTGCTACAAGTTAGTGATCTTTCGCAGTCACCCCAAACCACATGGACGGCCAGTTTAACACCATCTTGTGTGGGTATATAAATGAACGAAGCTACTCCTACTCATAGAGTGCAGCTGCTGCTTTGGGGCCCTATGACTGTTGTGACAAAACACTCTAAAGTGTTGCAGTAGCTAATGCAACGCTTAATTAGTACCACACAGCTTGGTGGTTGGGTGTCCGCAGCGGGTCTGCATTGCTCAAGGTGTCAGCAGAGTGCATTTGTCTTTGAGGCCCCAGGGGAGTACTTCTCTTTTCCATATTTCTGGAGACTGCTTACCTTCCTTTCCTCTTCCCTGCATCAGGCCAACCTCTGCCTCTATCATCACCTCCTTCTCTCCAGGGTCTCTCATCCTCCTGTTAGATGACCTGCATGGCTATAATGGTCCCACCTGCCAAAAGTAAGCACAGCCAGACATTAGTTAAAATGCTGAAGACAGGTTTTATTGAGTAACTACTGGATGTAGAGGATGCAAAGCCAAATTCAATCCTAACGTGTGCGGAAGCAACTGTGTATCCTAAAGGGAGCGTGAGAGAGAGGGGAATGTGGGTGGTGGAAGACACAGAGGCGCCTAAACTGGTAATGGGGAAAAAGCATCAGTGAGGGCCATTAGCTGATGTGCTAATGGGCTGTGACATATGGCTGTCAATATGAAGATTAGCAATGAACCAGATGGGGAAGGCATTCATTCCTGTGCATTGCATCAGCAGATGGCAGGGACCAAATTATAGTGAGGCCCTTGTGACTCCGTCACACAAATATTGTTGACAATTTTCTTTATTTGAATTTAAGGGATACGGGTCATTTCCCCAGGCATGTATGTACATAAATATGACGTGCCTATTTAGTATTGATGAGCCGCAATAAGCTGTCATCTACTAATGTCATATCAATCACAAGTAAGTGACAAACAGTATGAAGGTGATAGCCAAACATTTGGAAATGACTGATTATTTCTCAGACTGAAGTAGTCTCCAAAGATAAGTGCTTATGCCATCATCCAGGCACAGGTAGTGGCTGTGAAGAGACTCTTCTTAAAATAAAAGAAACATGGGAAAGAGCTCAGCCAAGAGATCTACATGAGCCTCTCAGAGCCAGGTGGCGGCTGCGGCGGCGGCGGCGGCGGCGGCGGCGGCGGCGGCGGCGGCGGCGGCGGCACCACCTTTAATGTCGGCACTTGGGAGGCAAAGGCAGGTGGATCTCTGTGAGTTCCAGGCTAGCCTGGTCTACAGAGTTCCAGGACAGCCAGGACTACATAGAGAAACTCTGTCTCAAACAGACAAACAAACAAACAAGAGCTTCTCAGATGTCGCCATGCTTCATTCAGCATCTTAGGCAGGCTAAGAAATTCAAACCTGAAGTTGGAGAGAACCGTGGAATTCCAGAATCCTTCAAAATTCAATCATTTTCTTTAGTAAATAATGCATAACCAATTAAGCCCATTTTTTTTCCCATGAAGATTCTCCCTTTTTCACAGCTTGGAGAGAAACAGGGAATTAACTATCCTTTGCAATCTGTTTCTGCCATGACCCAGCAGTACTTTTCCTGTGTGCATTTCACATTTCTTACTTAAACAATAACTTCTCAATGTGTCCACCCCACTCGAAACATTTTCTTCCTCTTCAGTGAATGACATCATATCCTTAGGCGCTCAGACCATGCTGAATCTTTGCTTCCTGTCACTGTCCAAATCCAAACCCTTGGGGATTTTTTTTCTTGTTTATTTTCTGTCTGCTCTCCTTGAATGTAAGCTCTGAGAGAGCAGAGATCAAGTCAGTCAGTCCTGGATATGAACACATCCTAGTGTCTAGACAGAGTAGGTATTAACTGTGTATTTATTAAGTTAATAAAAGCACTAGAAACATCGTTTTGTATACATGTGTAACCTTATATGTGAAATTTTTCTCTCTTTTATTAAACATAGATTCTTTTCTCATACAATATAATCTGAATACAGTTTCCCCTCCCTCTGTGCCTCCCAGTTCCTTCCCACCTCCTCTCCCATCTGGATCCACTCCCTTTCTGTCTCGTTAGAAAAGAATATGTGAAAATTTTAATAGACTATTTTGAGGAGTCAATTCACAGAAAAATTGAGAAGAAAATACAATTTTTTTAATGCATCTTCTTGGGTGCTTTTTAGTTTTAATAATGGGAATAAAACTGGAATAAATAGCCACATACAGATTTTTCTGTGGCACTTTTTGTTTTCAGCTACTTTGGGTAAGATTTATTTATTTTATTATCTTATGTGTATGAGTGTTTTGCCTGCATGTATATATGCACCACTCCCATGCTTGGTGCCGTAGAGACCCAAAGATGAAATCAGATCTCCTTGGATTGGAGTTATAGATGGATGTGAGCCATCGTATGAGGGCTGGGAATCAAACCTGGGTCCTCCACAAGAGCAACAAGTTCTCTTAATCCCTGAGCCAACTGAGAAGATCACACTGTTCTCTCTTCAGTGACTGAATCTTCCTGTTTTTCCATCAGCTCTGAACAAAGCTTCCTGTTATTCCTCATGCTCACCAGCAGGTGGCGCAGCCATTGTTCCTAAGTTTGGCCATTCTAATAGCCTTGCTTTAATTTGCATGACCCCACTCTGGCAGTCTCTTCCGATTCTCATTAACCACTAGTCTCTATCTTCTTAGATACACTAGTACAGTCTTTGGCTCATTGGCTGGTTTGTTGCCTTATTCTTTGTTAGATGAGATCTTCAAATGCACAGAGAAGTGTGAAAATGAAATTTATAATCATTTATAATTTTGGAACTTGAAATCACTATCAATATTCTGACATATTCTTTATAAAAAAAATAGCCCAAAGAGAAAACATTGTCATACTCTTTGCAATAGGTTCCTGAAAAATGATCTAGAATATTAAATAAAAAATATGTGGTCTTTAAGATGAATTGGGGCATTTCACAGACTGCCTAACTCCTCAGGAACACACCTTGTGGGCACCTGTGTCTACAAGACCTTCAATGACAACATCATTTATTCATATTTTTAATTTTGGTCTTTGTTCATTCATAGAAATTTGCCAAAATATTTGCTTTACAGTTTCTCCTGGATTTTTTGTTCTCTCTTCTATAGCTGTTCTATCATCCAGAGCAGTATGGTTATTTGCAATAGACATTAGATTCTTTAATTGCTCTGGGTAGGAGTTGCCTTCACAATGACAGGAAACAACTGAACCAAATTTGACATGGGGGCCTGCAAGAGGCCCTCCAAGGCATTTCCCGATGGCAAAGGGTTACCTTGACTGTCCCTCGATGATCTAAATTCATTAGTCCAATGTCTGCCTTTACCACACCTTCTGCATACTCCAGAAGGGAAGGGCATTCTGTTGGGATTATTCTTAGAAAAAAACATTGTTTCTAGGAATGCTCTGCCTACAATCCGTTTTTAGATGACCTTGTTTACTGCAACTGAAATATTTGACATTTTGATTTTTTTTTTCAAACCTCTGGAAATCACCACTTCTATCCAAGCATCATCGTGGTTATGATATTCAATATTGTTTGTATCTCAGATCCATTCCTCCAAGGATGCTGATCTTGCTTTTAATGCCCTAATTGCCCTTTTGTATTGGGTATTAGCATTTTCAAAAGCCAGAGATTCAATTAGTATTTATTTAGCTTCTGAATTTGGCATCATTCTATTTATTGCTGAAGTCAATCTTTGTAAGAAATCAGTGAAGGTTTCTTTTGGGTCCTGTATAACTTCAGTAAATGATTCCATTTTCTTTCCTACTTCTTCAATTCTGTCCCAGTCATTCAAAGCTGCTGCATGGCATAAAGCCAGGGTGTGGTCATCATACAGATTGCCTTTGTACAATAGCATAATCTCCCATTCTAAGAAGTTGGTCTTGGGAAATTTCCACACCTCTAGCCCTACTTTATTGTTCAATGGTCTTACTTCATCTTTCTACTAGGACTTCCATTGTAATTGAGGACAAGGCTCCAAGACTGCTATAAACAAGTCTCTCCAGTCCTGAGGGATAATTCTATTACAAGTTGACCACGAGTTTAACATCCTCTTCACAAAAGGTGAATGGATGCTATATGAGACTATCACTTCCTTGAATCTCCTTAAATCTGGCATTTCCACAGGAGTCCATTCAGCTCTTACACAGCCTTGGGGATATCTATCATTTGGCAATTCCTGTAAGGTTACTGGATAAATTAAAGTTGGTTGTTTGAAAACCTTAGGCTGTTCCTCTGTAAACTTATAATGCAACTCTGAGATTGGTTCTCCTTTAAATTCTTCTGACTGGGTCTGAATATCTCTATGATCTGCTTTAATAAGTTTTTCTAAAACTTGTACCGTAGCACTCATATTAACCAACTTTTTTAGTGATAAAACAAAAATGATAAAACCAATAATGTTTATAATTGACATTACATAAATCCCATCTAAATTAATTATCCTCTCATTTAATTGCTCCATTTTCAAACCATCCAGCATATTTATCATACAGATACTACAGACCCAACTTCCTCCATTGTAATAGTGTTTCCCATTTTTTTAATGTGGGGAAAAAATTCTCTCTTTTACCTAATTCCTCCCAATCTGCCAACAATGACGATTCAGATGATGGTGAAGTATGGGGCTGATGGCTCTGCATAGAACAGGGGAAGCCAGAGCAGTGTTCAAGGCAGCTACATAGTGTGGCAGCAGCCCGAGGGGAGGGTCCAGGGAAACCCCACAACCCACTGGGAGAGAAGAAGCCAAGGAGCCATCCGTCCGCACAGGGAAATGTGCAAAAGCGGCCAGCTCCTGCAGTTTTTGGAACCCAGAAGCCTAAGGAGTTTGCTGCAGAGAGACTGCAACAGAAACATCCCAACTCACTCAGAGGCTTGAGGAAAAGAAAGGAAAACCTTAGCCGGCAGGGTAGTGACTCTGGCCATGTAAATTCATGCCCCAAAAGTTGGATGCCAGATGTAGCACAAATCCTGGTTGGTTTTAATAATAAAAAAAACCCCAGAGTCAGATGTCATGGCAAACACTGAAAGATCAGAGAGACAAAGGAGCAAGCCACAGCCACCTCTTCCCTCGCCAGCTCCTCAGCCTGAAAGGGGACCAAGTTCTTGTCTCCGCCTCCCCTATATTCCTCTCTCTGCCCAGCCATATCACTTCCTGTTTCCTCCTCCCTAGTGCTGGGATTAAAGGTGTGTGCCACCACTGCCTGGCCTCCATGGTTAACTAGTGGCTAGCTCTTCACTTTGATCTCCAGGCAAGCTTTATTTGTTAGGGCACAAACAAACTATCACCACATATCACTCACAATCTGAATATGTCCCTGATCACTAGAAGAGGGACTACTCAAATGCTAAAATCTCTTCTTAAGGTTCTTAAAGTATACTGTCAAATTACCTTATAGAAGCATACTTTAGTCCAGTAAACTGAACATGAGTGCCCAATTCATTATATATGTGATTATATATGTATACCTACCTTTTATTGCTAACTTGATAATGTTTTCATTATTTGATTTTTCAATGTTTGATCACTTAGTGGTGGTATGAATAGTCTTCCTAATGTTTTTCTCATTGATTAATATGGCTATGTAATTAAAATATTATCAAATAAATATATTATACATACAAAATTTATATATATAATATAATAATAATAATAATAATAAAATAATAATAAAACAGGGCTCCATCTGCTACAATTTAAGTTAGGGAGCAGTACTTTGGAGACTGTGAAGACTCTCGCATTTCCTACCCTGGTGTGTCAGGCATCTTTCTGTGGCTGCATCGGACAACTGGGACACACAGTGTGTAAGGAGGAAAGTTTTGAATCTTGGTTCTGGAGGTTTCAGCTATGGCCTCTTGCTGTGACTACTTTTTGGCCTATGATGAGTCAGAGCATCATGTGAGGAACACAGGGCACAGCAGAGACACTCCTCTCATAGCCAGGATGTGGAAATAGAGGGAGAGGGAGGGGCTGGAGGCCCAGTATCCTCAGTGTCACCCCCATTCACCTTAGACCTCCCAGGAAGCCCTGCCTCCAAAAAGTTCCACTTTCTCTTGACAGTGCTGTGAGGTTCAGACTAAGACCTACGAGTGTTTTTCCTTTTTCCCCTCTTCTCTTTCCTTCCTTCCTTTTATCATATTTTTACCTTATTTCTAAATTTTTATTTTATCATGTTATGAGTAGAAATGTTTGCCTGCATGTATGTCTATGCACCATATATGTAGCCGGTGCCCAGGAAAGCCAGAAGAGGGCGCTGTATCTCTGGGGACTAGAGTTAGAAATGGTTGTAGGCCACTGTCTGGGTACTAGGTATCAAACTCAGGTCTGCTGGAAGAGCAGCCAGTGCTTTGAACAGCTGAGCTATCTCCTCAGCCCCCTCATGTTTTTTGTTTGTTGTGCTTTGTTTTGACTATAAATATCAGGCTGACCTCAAACTTGTGTGGTGATTCTTATGCTTCTGCCTCTCAAGTACTAGGATTACAGTTGTAGACCACCATGCCCAGACAGACTAAACCTTCAGTACATGAGCCCATGTAGCAACATGATACAGTTTATTACTTCATTCTACCCTGGTGAACAATTACATTGCTATAGTTTTTAATCTATTTCACATGATACAGTTTTAGACACTGTTGTATGCATATCTTCTGATACAGAGCAGCACAGGACATATATTTAGCAAGGAATAGCTGGATGTAGAATGCACGCATGTCTAGTTTTACTAGGCAATCTCAAATTTTTTCCCAAATGTATCTTAAAATATACATCTGCTCTTGTGGCTATCCCTAATTAGAACTGGGGTTAGAAACACTAATTCATGATGCATTTTATTTTTAAAATAAGTATCACCTGCTTCTTTAATGGTCTTAAAACAATGACCAACAAAGAAACATTTGTTACATACCTCTTATTAGCATACACTTCTCAATACATTTTACCCTTAAAACACACCAGAGCTCCTTGAACTGATTCCAGGTCTAGGATAGAGAAGTCATGAAAGTGAATTATCTTTTTTTTTTTTTTTCCTGGAAAGCAAGATAGCAGGACTAAGAATTCTACTAGGGTCTTTCTTTCTTTCTTTCTTTCTTTCTTTCTTTCTTTCTTTCTTTCTTTCTTTCTTTCTTTCTTTCTTTCTTCCTTCCTTCCTTTCTTTCTTTCTTTCTTTCTCTCTTTCTCTCTCTCTTTCTTTCTTTCAACAATGTACTTCTTTTTTTTCTTTATTAAGAAATTTTTTATTCATTTTACATACCAACCACAGATCTTCCACTCACCCCAGCAACCCCCCCCCCCAACTCATCCCCATCCCCTCCTCCAAAAAGGTAAGGTCTCAGCAAAGCCTGGTACTTTCAGTTGAGGCAGGTCCAAGCCCCTCCCCCTGCACCAAGGCTGTGCAAGGTGTCCCACTACAGGTAATGGGCTCCAAAAAGCCAGCTCATGTACCAGGGATACATGATCCTGAGATCCTGATCCCACTGCCAGGGGCCCCTTAAACAGACCAAGCTACACAACTGTCTCAATTATGCAGAGGGCCTAGTCCAGTCCCATGGAAGCTCCACAGCTGTTGGTCTAAAGTTCATGAATTCCCACTAGCTTGGTTCAGTTGTCTCTGTAAGTTGTTAAAAAGTGGGCTACAAAGATAAACAGAGAATTCTCAACAGAAGAATCTCAAATGGCCAAAAACATTTAAGGAATTTCTCAACATCCTTAGTCATCAGGGAAATGCAAATCAAAACTACTCTGAGATACTATTTTACACCTGTCAGAATTGGTAAGATTAAAAAGCACTGATGACAGCTTATGTTGAAGAGGATGTGGAGCAAGGGGAACACTCCTCCATTGTCCGTGGGAGTGCAAACTTGTACAGCCACTTTGGAAATCACTATGGCAGTTTATCAGAAAATTGGGAATCAATCTACTCAAGACCCAGTGGTACCACTCTACTAGGGTCTTATCTAAAAGAAACTGACCAGTAGCTGGAAGACTCCTGCTGACAGAAGATGGTATCACTATTATCAATACTTGCCATCAATAGCTAGAGTAAAGCAATGGGGTAACAGAACACTGAACATATTTGCAGTCACAAACTCATCACGATGCCAAAGCATGAAAAACACCTCAGCCCTTAACTTTGGGAGTTTCAGTGAACTTTTCACTTGAAGGGAGCAAATAAAAGGAAAGGTGGATTTACCCCGATTTGCCTGCATGAAGCATTTCTTAGTGTGGACACACAATAAGGCCAGGGCCAGCGAGATGGTTTATCAGGTGAAGGCTCCTGCTGCCAAGTCTGATGACCCAAGTTCGATCCCTGGAACCCACGTAGTAGAAGGAGAATACTGACTCCTTCAAGCTGTCCTCTGATCTCCATAATATGCCACATTCCCTCATCATCAATAAATAAATATATCAAAAAATTAAACTAAAAAAGAAGCAAAAAGATGGAGGAAAGGTGATCTCATTAATTAGGAGCAACTAGGAAATTATATTCATTGATTTCAGGGTGCAGACCCAGATCTTGTTTTAAAATCAGTGAAGCAGGGCAAGATGGCTGCTGTTCATCTTTCCCCTCCCCCGCCCCCAATGCTGGGAGGCTGAGGCAGAAGGATTATTGCCAGTCCAGGGCAGTAGAACCTTGTCTTTGCCCTGCCCCCTGTAGTAAATACTTTATTAAGTTAATATTTGTGAAATAGCCAAGTAAACTTTAGTCAATTGGTTTTTAGTGGTACTGAGATATTTAGTGTTGAAATAACATGCATAATTTGCCTATAAATCATCAGGAAGTCAGGGGCAAATGATCATGGATATGGAGGGTGCAGGATAGTTTAGGAGCTGACAAAGGATGAAATCAGATGAGTGCTGTGCAGGAAGGGCACAGGGGTGGAGTGGGGTGGGGTGGTAGTATCCAGAGAACCACATCCTAGATTCTCTAAACTTGGCTCTCCGCTAACCCAGTGGGTACAGCCGGGCATGTCACTGCACTTCTATGAGTCTCAGCTGCTTTATCTGTAAGGTCTGCTTCAACTCATGTCCCTTTTGAGAGTCTTTCCAAATTCTGCAGCATGTGAGAGTCCACACACTGCAACGGCCAGTCTTACGCTGCATCTTGTGAGTTATTATTTTTTTTTCCAAACAAGTAATCCCTTCAACCTTTGCATGGAGTGTGCTTCTCCTGGGCTGACCCCTGGGCTGACTGGCATGCTCATGCTGCTCCCCTCCCCAGGGAGCTCAGCTAACAATACCTGACCCAGGCATTGTTCAATACCCCAGTGGAGCACATGAATCCTATTGTGATTTTAAACTACACATAGTTAAGGAAAGCTGTAAACTGTAAACTGAAATCGTGTTTTTATTGTTGCTGTTTAAGTCACTAGAAGAGAACCTGCTACTGTTCTTCTTCTAAATGGGCATAGTATTAAACTAACTCCTAATAACTTATTGTTACACCCGTAGATGACTGAATCTCTCAGTCCTCATCAGAGGAGCATCTATTCGCAGTAGATGCTTTTTAGCATAGAGACCTGCACCGACCAAGGTCCGGAGAATAGGAGACTTCAGAATGCTCATCCCTAAATGGGAAGTCTATGTCACATCCCTCCTCCCAAGGCTCAGAGATCATTGTGGAAGGGTGACAGACTGTAAGAGCCAGAGGCAGAGGATGAATATAAAGAAGCAGTATCCTCCAGCCACAACAGGCAAACTGCTCATATAAATTTACAGTGGCTGTGACAGCATGCAAAAGCCTTGAGTAAGCTCAAGCCATACCAAATCTAAGCAAGGATAAAGGGAGGCGGACATAGAAGTCACACCCCTATCCAAGGAGATATTGGTAATGATAGCCGCCCAGAGAGGGACAGTCAGCTTTAAGAGTGTTGCCACTGGAAAATGGCTCAGTGGTTAAGTGCACTGACTGCTCCTCTAGAGGACCTGGATTCAATTCCTGGTCCCCACGTGGCAGCTCACAACTGTCTGTGACTCCACTTCCATGGCACCAGACATGCGTGTGGTATATCTGTATATACAGGCAAAATACTCATACACATAATGTAAACAAATAAATCTTAAAAAAAAAAATGTTGTCCCTGGTAAGTTGACCACACTCCATTGGAAGACCACACAGCTGAGAATAAATGGGCAACAGAAGGATTTTACGGTTAATAGAAAAAAGACACAAAATTGAGTGGTAGGGAATGGGGGCAAATCTGGGAGAAGTTGGGGGAAAATGGTGAAAAAAAGAGTGAAAAAAATTTTGTTCTTTGAGCAACAAACAAACAAAGAAAACCCATAGTTTTCCCACCCTTGCAGAATTCAGGATTACAAAATAGAGACTCATACAAACATAAACGCCTTTCAGCGGAGTGGATGTGTGGTGTGTACATGCTATGGATGCTGGGGTCAGTGGGAGGAATCAGGGTACCTGATCCCCCAGAAAATCACAGACAACTTTGCTACATTTGAAATAATCATCTCGAAAACAGCAGCCAAGCTACTGATCTGGAGAAAAAGGCTGTGTATGAAGCCTCACGCTGTTATGTGTGAGAACATGAACTGCCTTCTCCACGCCTTCAATTCCTCACTGTAAACTGAGGGTCACTCTTGTGCCTTTTCCTCAAGGCTGTTGTGAGGATTAAGTTAACATGTGCAGAGTACCTGGAACAGTGCCTGTCTCGGCATAATCACCAGCATTTTTATTAAATCACAGCCTACGATACTTTGGTTAGTATCCATTTTGAGGAAATTAATTTTGCACACAACTCAAACACTATGAGGAGAGACATGAATCTCCTCTATTGATGAAGAATTATAATCTAAAGAGAACGTGCAAAGCAAAGAAAATAATTCTGAGGGGAAAATGAAACAAATGGAGATAATTATAAAGATACTTCTGGAGGGAATTCACATTAGGTTGAAAATGAGGATGAGTAATTTAATTTGACATATTTTAATCAAATGTCCTGAATTAGAAATCACAGCTAAATATACCCATGATGCAACCTTGTTAGCTGGATATGTGCAAATATATTATCATAGAAAAACAGGCATTTTTTTTTCTTTATTTTCCAAAACAGATGTCCTGAGTTTCAATTTTTTTTTTGTGCAAATACATGACTTGAGAATATTAACATTGTCCCCTCCTCACATGAATGGAAATCGTGTCACTGGAGAACTGTGCCCTCCCTGGTCTATATTTGGGAGAACACTTTCAGATGGCTAGAACTTGAAAACATGAGACACAGCTCAGAAGGTTAAATCTTGCCCTAATTAAATCATGGTCACCACATTGCTCTGCCAATCATAACAAAAACATGTGGCAAAATATTTGCAATGGAGAGCAAATGTATTCCTGGGGGACCTCGAAATTCCCCTGGGATCACAGAAGTGGCATCTTAGAGGAAAGTGTGGATGATTGAAACTTTAATGATGTTAAATAAATGAGAGGCTGGGTGGTGGTGGTGACAAAAATGTGAGAGGATGCTTTTAGTTTAGGGTAACATTTTAGATATGGAGAAGTGATATACCTTATGAAAACTGCACCCTTTCGATCTTAGGTATTTGTGCATATATATTCTGAAAGAACAATGCTAGACATAGGCAGATACTCATTCATGAAGGCAAATATGGAAAAAAAAAGGTCAACCCCTCAATCATGATAGGGTGAGCTCCTCGAATGTCTGCTTTTCCTTCTTTCTGTTATTTTTCAATTTTAATTTAAAAAATGTATGAATCACAAGGAAGATGATTTCAGGATTGTATTGAACATTTAGAATACAGTCATCTGTCCTTTGTGATGTCTTGACTTGGCAACCTGAATTTTAATGATTTGTTTCTGAAAATACAAGCTCCCTCTCCTATCCTTCCCCACTCTCCAGAGGGTTTCAACACAGAAGAACATTTTGTACTTTACTACTGAAGGGGAAGATGACTTTAAAATTACCGATGAGCTTGTACCTTGCATAGTTTTTCCTCCTAACGCCCACCCCCTAGCAGTAAGACTTCTACAGAAACCAGGAAAATGTGCTGTGACTTGAGGGATGCTGTGGCACGTCTCTGGGGTGTGTTAAATTGTTCATTCCTTCATTCCTTCATTCATTCAGTAGATACACAGGCCACACAAAGAATGGGTAGAGTTATTGATGAGCCCTGCATTAGGGATGAGTTTAACAGCACAGTGTTTATGAAAAATAGGAACCCAAGATGGGGTCCAAAGAGGGCAGATACCATACAATATTAGGCTATTGCTGTTGCCTGTGGTTGCCTCCCAGATGTGGGAGGCAAGTCCTCATTTCTTAAGATACTGTGTACTCAGGACACAGAGCCCAGAGGACCTGAGATGGACTCTTCCCAGAGGACTAGCTTTCATGGTAGCAAAAGGTTCCAAAGGAGAGAGGCAAGCAAAAGTCCAACCTGGCTATGACACATATGAGTTACGACCAGCATTGCAAGACAGCTCTAAGGGTTCCCACAGTGGCACATAGACCTTGGTAGTAACAAACAGCTCTCTAGTTGGACTTAAGGCCCACTTGACAAGAGGAAACTCATGCCTGGTATTGGAAACCTATCCAGCTACCCAGGGGCTAGTGCAGTCATGGATCTTGGAGGAAAACTACCTACAACTACCACTTTACTAAGTGAGGATACTTCCTAACTACATTCTGACCATTTGTCCTTCAACCCACGGGTAAGTATAACGGTCACACACACACACACACACACACACACACACACACACACACATACACCCCTGCCCCCCATCAAAGAAATTTCTTTTTGCAATAGACAGAGATCATTGCAGAGCACCACAAACCATGAAACTGTGGAGTGTGGAACCAGTTCTAAGGGATGCGGATATAGCACAAGTCCTGCACCTCAGGCTCAGAGATTACTGTGGAAGATGGGGCAGGAAGATGGCAAGAGCTGGAGAAACAGGGAGTTTGCTCTGTCGGAGAAGGTACACTCATGAAGTCTCGACAACATGGCTGCCTAAACAAAACCACCTGAACACTGACAGATATGCTAACATGGAAGGAGGAAATCTCACGGGGCCTCAAGCTGAGATGAAGAACTGCAGGCTGCTGTGGATATCGCTATATGTAAATAAACACTGATTGGCTGGTAGCCAGACAGGAAGTATAGGCGGGACTAACAGAGAGGAGAACTGAGGAAGGAGGAAGGAAAGGGGAGACCACTTGGAGCCACTGCCAGGACAAGTAAGATGCAAAGTACCAGTAAGCCACAAGCCACGTGGCAAAGTCAAGATTAATAGAAATGGGCTAAATATAAGAGTAAGAGCTATACAATGATAGGCCTGAGCTAATGGCCAAGCAGTTTAAATAATGTAAGAGTCTGTGTGTTTATTTTATAAATAAAAATATATTTTTTATTTATGGGTTCTGGGATTGGCGGGACTTGGAGGGACCCGGAGAAAAAAGCTCTCCAGCTACAGCAGGCAGCCAAGGAATGCTGAGAGTGGGAAAAACAGTCTTCCCCAGAGAAGAGGACTCCAGTTGGTTGTCCAACACCAAGTAGACATATATATATATATATATATATATATATATATATATATATATATATATATATATATGTTTTCATGTAAATATGTTACATATTACAATATATAATATAAATATATACACATATAGACTGAGCACATTACATTTATGTATTTAGGAACACACAAACACACATAAATGTAAAAACAAAGAAAAAGGTCATGATTTTGAAACAAAGCGAGGTAGGGAGTACACAGGAGGGTCTGAAGTGAGGAAAGGTAAGGGGAAATAATGTAATTCCATCTTATGGTCAGAAATTATTTAAAATAAAAAAATCATAAAAAATCCAATACTCCGTGAACAGTCACTGAGCTTTTGAAATCCCGACACATGTAAACATTTGCTTATGATACCCTCAGGTTTGTTCATTCATTGAATCTAGTTCATTGGTTTTCCATTGCTCTATGAGATGACAGAAGAATTTCCATTTTCAATGTTTATTTACCTTTGACAAGCCTTTTTATGCTTGGGCACAACACAATTTTTCTGTTATTTTTATGTAATGTTGGCAACGGAACTTATTCTACTGTTACTGTGTGATTTCTGCTTCACATAATGGGACGTTTGAGCTCTTTGAGAAGAGTACACGTTATACAGATACACAGAGTGTTTCCTACAAGCTCTCCTGAGAATGTGATGTTTAGTAACTTCTGGACTTTTACGAGACATACAGAAATAAATAATATTGAAACATTTCAATTTAAAAAACCAAACAAACCATAGACTGGGGCCAATGAGATGCTGACCCAGTAAAGGCACTTGTTACCAAGGCAGATAACCTGTTTGACCCCTGAGGACCTGAGGAAAGTTGTCCTCTGACCTCCATATGCAAGCCATGACATGTGTTTACTCCCCCTCCCCAAACCAGGGAGGGAGCTGGAGAGCTGGCTTGGTGGTAGACAGCAATTACTGCTCTATCAGGATCTTAGAGTTTCGGTCCCAGGACTCACCATCAGGTAGCCCTCAAACGCCTGTTAACTCTTGCTCCAAGGGATCTAATACCCCCCCTTCCGGCCTCCATGAGCTCCTGCACACACAGACAGACACATACAGGTAAATAAAAATAAACCTTAAAAAATAAAACAAGAGAAAGAGAAGAAAAGACAAATGTCATAGCCTGGGGGCTGGGGAGATGGCTCCATGTTTCAAGTGCTCGTTGTACATGCAGGAATGGGTTCAGATAGCCAGTACCTACAGAACACCTGGCTATAGTGGTTTCTATTACCCCAGTGCTCGGTGTGGGCAAGGACAGATGGATGCTGAGGGCTTGCTGGCCAGCCATTGCAGCCAAAATGGTAAGCTCCAGGTTCAGGGAGGGACCCTGTTTCAAACAAACAAACAAACAAACAAATTAAAAAAAATGCCGAGAACTATAGAGGAAGACAACCAAATAGACCTGCCTACACACACACACACACACACACACACACACACACACACACACACACACACACAGAGGCAAGTCCACTTGTACACACAAGAATATACACACACACATATATATAGTGGGCATGCTCATACACACACACACACACACACACACTGCAACATGATTGAAAATAATTTCCTTTTGCCTTTCTACCTGCTTTGTGTGAGGACTCCTTAAGCTCACTTGCAGACTACTGGGGTTCAGTGATAAGGGTGCTGCTTTTGTTGACATCAGCCATCCACATTCTTTGTTGCTTTTGAATGCAACTGTGACCTGAGGAGCTGAGGAGTCATTTCATGAAAGCTTTCTCCTTCTGGGGCTTGTTTGTATGTCTCTGTAATGAGAATGACATAGGACAGGTTAATAGCCATTTTGGAACAGCTGGAAGAAATCCTTTAATTCTGGAAGAGGGGTGGAATTAAACATTTGCATTAAAATGGTAGTTCAAAAGGAAGAGGTATCAGATATTACATCTAAGTAGCATCAGTTCTCCTTGGCATGGCAAAGCACCTGCAGGATAACGTGAGGGAGAACTCCAACTTTGAAAGTGGTCCATTTCCTTTTCACTACGCTGTTTGTATTGGCTGGGGTTCAGTTCCATGATGTGCTGGTTATTTTCTGTCACCTAGACTGGGGCTGAGTGCCAAGACCATTGGCCAAACTTTATTCTTAGTGCTCTTCTGAGGCTGTTTTTGGGTGAGGTTGACTTCTAAATAAATGAGCAAAGCAGGTTGTTATCCTAGATACAGCTGGATCTCATCTAATCAGTTGAAGGCCCAAATAGACAAAATGGTGGACTCTTCTCCAAGTAAAAGAATTCTCTGCCTGCTATCCTTTGAACTGAAATATAGCTGCTTCCTGATTATTAGCCTTAGAACTGGGGCATTGGGCTTTCTTGTTTCTGCAGCAGCTGGCTGATTTTCAGAACCAAACTGGGAAATGGTCTCTGCAGTCCTTGGACTACCCAGCCTCCATGAATTGTGTGTTAATAACCTTTTTAGATTATATTGGTCGGTCACTTAAGGAAAGTCCCCCCCCCCACACACACACATACACATACACACCACTCATGGCTGCTTGTAACAATACAGGATGAATACAACAGTGCATGTGTCTGGGAAGATGAGTAAGAACACTAGTTCAGCCAGCCAGTCTCAGTTGTACCTAAAAAAGGCTGGACCAAAAGATACACACTTGGCACTGGAGCAGTGACACTATCAACTTAGAGGACAGTGCTGTCATGGGAAATTGTTTGTCAGCAGTGACTCCTGTGTGCCGATTATCAGAGAACAGGCTAATACTCTCCATCCCAGACAAGATTTTCAAGATCTTTGCAAAAGAAACATCAACAATGGCTATTTGTCGAATTTTCCACACTCAGTTGGAATGAAGATTAAGTATTATTTATTTAATGTTTTAGCTATTTTTTGTTTAAAGAGCAAACCCAAAATGTCAATGTCTTTTCACAACTAGCTTTCTCTTTCCCATATGGACTGGCAGACAAGGTTAGCCTGGTCTAGGCTGGGCTCTGTTCTATGCTATAGGTTGGATACAAACACAGGTCAGCTAGCTATATGTTCTCCTTTTGGAAAAAGACAGAAGTGAGACAAGACAGGAGAGGCTCCAGAACACTTTAGGTAAATAGGTGGATAGGTTTGTGGGTAGATGGATGGATGGATGGATGAACGGATGGATGGATAGATGGATGGGTGAGTGGGTGGATGGGTGAGTAGATGGATGGGTGAGTGGGTGGATGCATAGATGGATGGAGGGATGGAGGGATGGAGGGATGAAAAGGATGTGAATATGGGAGAGGTAGGAAGGGGAGATGGTGAACTCTATTTTGATCCTATTTGAAGTCTGGGTCACAGAAGTGGAAGCGTACTATGTGATGGAGACACAGAGAACACACCATATTTATATGCTGCATCATCACAGTCTATGAAAAGGGTCTTTCACTGATGGCTGTCTTGTCCCATGTGCATCTCACCCCAATGGACCATGGCCAAGGAATCAGATAGTAAGGACCAGGGGATTTCCATGAGGTTATAAATGGAACTTCATTATGAAGATATGGAAAACAAACATTAGGTGAAGGTGACTAGGAGAGCAATTAAGGTAAAGTTTGACTTCCTAAATATCCACATATTGGTTCTAGGCAGAGATTTCAAAGCTTGAAAAAATCAGAACATGTACTTTATTAAGATAATACTCAATGTACAGACATCAGGTTGCAAGATAAAATACAGGCTACTCAGTTAAATGAATTGTGGATAAAAAGATTAATGTGTTCTTAAGATACCCCAGGTATGATATGGTAAATATGAACAATAATGGCTATTTATTGTTTACCTGAAATATTTCTGCTTCCATAATCTGTAAATTCCACATAGACACCATTTCTCCAGAAAGAAAGTTAAGTTGCCAAAGTTAAATGCAGCAGTTACAGTACCTTTCTGCTGGTGTTGCAAGAAGTCACCACAAGTCTAATGGCTTGAAACATAATTTGATTTTCTTACAGTTCTGAAGTTGGAAGTGGATTTTGCTGAGGTGAAATCAGGGTGCTGTCAGTCCCACACCACCTGAGCGACCTGTGGATGACTATATCCCTCATTCTTTTCAGCTTCTAGAAGCCTTTTGTGCTAATTGTTTGACACATATCCATCCATCTTCAATGTCATTAGCATCATGAGATCCTTGTATTCCTTTCTTCCCTCTTCCTCATACGGACCATATGATAACAGTGAGCTCACTGGGATAATTCTGGATAACTTTCCCAACTCAAAATCTTTTATTTAACCCACTCATAAAGTTTCCTTTATTACATAAAGGAACATATTTGCAGGCCTAGGATTAGGACCTAAACATTTTCGAATTGATTCATGCATGATAGGAACTTTCTAAAAATATTAGATTCATGGACATCAAGTCTATGCCAAATTTACCGCTTACATATTACATATTGTATATCATCTTTTGTTTCCTGAGATTTTCCCCTCAGTTTTGTTTGGCTCTGTGAAGGCAGACTATAAAGTACTGGTACACTGGCACTATAGTAATGTACAGATCGAGACAGTTTGGTGTGAGGAAACCCAAATATTCTAGAGTACAAGATGGTCTTGAGCCATAATAGGCCATGAAAGGTTAGGATGGGGTTTGAGGTCAGTGGAAAAGACATCATTTACAGAGGCCCTTATGCTACCAATAGGATGCTGCCAGAGCTATGGACATCAGCAGGTACTGTGATGTACCAAGAAGGAATTATTAAGAATAATCATCTTGTGTTCACCTTTCCCTACCCATCACCCTGTCTTTGCTTTTTCTATTTCTCCTCTTTTTCCTGCTTTCCTGTCTCTCTCCCTCTCTCTTTTCCCATTCCATTCATTTGCCCTCTCCCTGTCTCCTCTCCTCTCCTCTCCTCTCCTCTCCTCTCCTCTCCTCTCCTCTCCTCTCCTCTCCTCTCCTCTCCTCTCCTCTCCTCTCTTCTCCTCTTCTCTTCTCCTCTTCCTTGCCTCCCTCCCTCCCTCCCTCCCTCCCTCCCTCCCTCCCTCCCTCCCTCCCTCCCTCCCCGCCCCCCTCTGAGTCAGAACCTTACAGCACAGCCTAGGCTGGCCTTGAACTCACTATGCAGCTCAGGTTGGCCTTAAGCTAACATCTTCCCATCTTAGCCTCTTAAATGCCACCACCACATCCAATCTTACTTAACTTTTTCCTTTCTTTTCTTCTAGTGTTTTGGTTACAACACAAAGAAATGAGTTTCATGTGCCCTCTTATGCATACACACGATTATATTTTGTTCTCATTTGCCCCTGTCCACAAAACTCTTCCACCACCCTTCTTGGCTCTCTTCCTCCCTGCATATAGCTCCTTCCTCTGCTCCCATGACCTACACATCCCACTCGGCTTCTTAGTTCTCATAGCTCTCCCTTTAGGCTGCTGTCTCCACTTTCATACTCCCTTTATATTTTAATGTCATAAAACACACACATATATTTAAATAAACATCTATATTAGAGAGAAAACATGATATTTATTTTTTTCTGGATCTGACTTACTTTGTTTAACATGATGGTGTCCAGTTCCACCAATTTTCCTGTGGATGTCTTAGTAATTTTTTTTCACAGAAATAAAACTCGAGTGTGTACATGTCCCACACTTTGTCTATCTGTTATCTGATGATAAATGTCTAGTCTGCTTCTGTATCTTGGCTACTGTGAGTAGTGCAGCATAAAGATGGCTGTGCAGGTTTGTGTGGGGGAGGCTATAGAGACTTTTGGGTATATACCCAGCAATGTTAGAGCTGGATTATATGGTAGTTCTAGTTAGGCTTTTTGAAGAGCCTCCATACTGATTTCCACAGAACAGTCTTTTCTTTTAAAAAGAAACATTAAAGGAGAATTTAGAGAAAGTAACTAACACATTAAATCAGGATGACGCAAAGGCATCATATGAATTTGTTAATTTCAAATAACTAGTCAACTTCTCTAGTTGTTGAAGTAATCAAACATACTGTGTCAGGCAAAGAAAAAATAGTTACTTTTATTTTTAATAGGTTGGGATCATATAACAGTTCTGTTAAATACCTGTCATATTCTGGTAATGTGGCAGATGGTTTCACCTACTCTTTCTTTTCTTTGTGTGTATTCATGTTCTTGTGAGTGTATACATGTTCATGTGTATTTGTGGGTGTCAGAATGCACATGCATGTGTGTGTACATCCATGTAGGGGCCAGAAGTTGATGTCAGGACATCAAGCATCTTCCTCCACCTCTCTTTATTTTGTCTGTTTTAGACTAGGTCTCTTTCTGAACCCGGAGCTCACCGATTCAGCTATGCTGGCTGGCTAGCAAGCCCCAGTGATCCCCACGACTCTCTCTCCAGAGCTGGAATCACAGGTGTGCACTGCCATACCTTCAGTCCAAGCTCAGGTCCTCATGTTCCCACAGCAAGCATGTTAGTAACCGAGCCATCTCCCCAGCCCACTACGGTGTCCCCTGTACTTTTCACTACTTCCCTTGAAGGTGGGCATTATATCTGCCACTCTACACCTGCAGAAACTGAGGAGATTTCCTGCCCAAGGTGCAACAGCTTAGTATCAGACTCAGAATTTAGATTCTGGTTTGTTCTACTGCAAGACATGTTGGTTCTCTATATCATGCTCCTAAGACGTTCTCACACAGTGTTTTAAAAGTTCTAATTTGTATGTTGAGCTGGTGGGTTGGTGCATACCCGTAATCCCTGAACATTGGAGTAGAGACAGGAGGATCTTGGGTTTCACAGCAAGAGCTTGCTTTAAACAAGAAGGGGTGGGGTGCCAGCTAGACAGGTTCTAATCAATTAGCTGGTCTCTGTTCTCCTGTGGATGCGAGTCTTGCTGTGAATTTCCTTCAGCTGTGTGAAAATAAGCAGGCAACAGTTGCTGAACAAGGATAACACTGTCTCTCTTAAGAGGACAGCCCTTGCTTTCCATTGTCTTTGTAGCCCATCCTCTCCTCCCTCCATGTAGCTTGTTTTCATAAGAAAATTATTCTGAGGTAATACATTCCGAATGTTGAGACGTATTTTGACTTTTCAGTGTTCTTTTGTTCTTTGTATAGAAAACCTCCAAGGGTATTTTCTTTCTTCCTCCTTTTCCTGCCTTTTTAAAATATCAGGATCTCACTTCCCAAGCCTTGCAGGAATTAGAATTTCAAGCCACTGGCCAGAAAAAAAAAAAAAAAAAAAAAGGCGTTGACCCCTGGTTAGATCCAATCCGATGACATAAACTAAGACCATCTTTGCGCTGCTTCAAATATGTTTTTTTTTTTTTTTTTTTCTGAACACACCCAGATCCCCATGGTTTTGATCTTTTCTGGGCTCCCAAGCATCAATTTTGTTAAATAACAAGGGATTACAGAATAAATCCAGCCTAGATTTCCAGAAGCATTTCTAGCTGGGGGCATGGCTTCTCTTTAGGACATTGACCAGCAATGTCTTTATGTGTTTGTGTGTTGTTATAACAACACACCAGAGGCTAAGTACTTTATAAGCAGAGGTTTATCACGAGGTTGTGGCTCATGATTCCACTGGGTGAAAGTTCCAAATGGTGTGCTGGCTGCATCACAAAATGGCAAAAAGGCACTCACAGCGGCAACTGAGAAAGAGAATGGAGAAGTCCAGGCTTTTCCTTTTTATAACAACTAATCTACGAATACCAGCCCTGACCCATTCCCAGGAGACAGAGCTAATCCATTCAAAACAGTGGAACCTTTAACCTATTTACCACCCAGCAGCCCCTTCATAGAGGCCCCACCATGCCAACACTGCCACACTGAGGACCATACATTCACCTTTACAGGACAAGTTATATCCAGACCACAGGAGGTAGTGAAGTTCACAGTCATCCTCGGATATTTTAGAAGTTAAAGATTATCGATCCTAGTTGTCTCTGTTGAACAATCCAGAACGAGAGAGAGAGAGAGAGAGAGAGAGAGAGAGAGAGAGAGAGAGAGAGAGAGAGAGAGAGAACCTTTCCCAGGAAGGCATTTCACAGAAATACACCAAGGGCTGTAAAAGCACTTTTAGTGGTTTCTTTTCAGTAGTCAGCCTGGAGCTTTCTTTAATAAGGAACTCTGTGATTTGCTGGTGAGGGGAGACTGCAGGCTTGTAACTTAAGCTTTGACTGACACAGAAAAGGAAGATGAGCCTGTCTGGAAAATTCAGGCAAACCTGGCTTTCAGCACCGACTTTATCTCTTTCTGGTAGTGATATCACTGGCTGTCAATGACCTAACTTTTACAAACTTTTCAGATCCTAGGCTTTCCCGATGATGAACTAATAAATGATTCAATCACTGAATGATTTAATAAGGCTCTTTTTGAAATGCTACTCTGAAGATTACGTAAAATTATAGACACGACCTAGATCATAAAAGAAGTTCAATAAATGAGAGGCACTGCTGTTGCTTTTCTAAAATACATCCTCCCCATCCCTGAGGCAGGATTTCTTCGTGTAGCTTTGGCTGTCCTAGAACTCGCTCTGTAGACCAGGCTGGCCTTGAACTCACAGAGATCCTCCTGCCTCTGCCTCTTAGGCACTGGGATCAAAGGCATGTGGCGCCACTGCCACCACCACCACCACCACCACCTGGCTCTACAAACATCTTGACATAGTTGGTCTAATCTATTTTCAAGGGAAGGAGGAAAAGAATGAATGAAGGAAGGAAGAAAGGAGGGAAAGAGGGAGGCAGAAAATTTAAAAACTTGGAGATTATTCATCAGTCAGATAGTTTCAAGGTTTTAAAGGAATAAACACAGCATCCAAAGAGATTAAAAAAATTCTTGCCAAATCTGTACTTAACCTAAATCTTGTCATCATAAAACTGAGGTGCTTTGTTTTAGAAGAAACCCCCAGGGGGAATCACCTAGTCTCTCCACAGTAAAACTCTGAGTCTATAACGCTTGCTTTGTCAAGACGTCATAGTCATTGCTGGTGAAAGACAATACACCTTGTCAATTTAATAACAAGCAGTGTCAGAATTATCTTGTTATCTGTATAAAAGAAGGTTCTCATAAACTAATGATATTAAGATTATCTTTAGCAATTAAAATCTTGTTTCATGCACATGAGGTTTTGCTATTGCATTATCCCCATTTAAAGATGGGGCATCGAAGATCTAGAGAAGTTCAGTGTGGGAGCTGTAAGAATAGGCCACTCAGAGCTCTAGCTGACATCAGCTTTTCTCTGTTTCAAGCTCTGGGTTTGTGTGTACACAGATTTCTCTTCTCTGGGTATTATAGAGATATTCAGGCAGCCCTGCTCCTGGGAGACCCTGGATGTTCACGGTCATGCTGACTTTCCTAACATGGTTATCACTTCCTCCTCACCCTCTGCTCAGGTACTCAGATTTGATCTGCGTTGCGATCTGGTGGCTCTTCAAACTTGTGTCCATTTTCTTCTACAGGTGGCAATCTTTTCAGAATCCCACTCACTAATAGTTAGCTGTTATCCGCAGGAAGCCTAGAACACAGACCTGAGTGAACATCTCAAATGGCTTGCCCAAGGCCACACAGTGAATAGGGGGGCAAAATTAGGTCTCATCCTGGGGCGACACCATAGAGTAGAGTGAATAGTAGGACCCAAGATTAAAACAGTGGCAACCAAAAACAAAATATTTTATGTAGGTCTTCTTAGGAAGGGTTGATTGGGCTGCAGTCAGTAATTTCCAAAGGATGTTAATGTAGAGATTGGGTAGTGAAACCCAGCTATGGAGTTTTAGACTTTATAGTTCCCTTTTGGAATTTGTATGCCTTTTGTTATTCTTAAATGTCGCACAGTTCAAGTAACATTTTAGTTGACACACAATTCTTATTGTAGTAGATTAAGGTACTGCCATTTTGGTGTTAGACATTTGGAAACCCAGAAAGGAAGGACCTTGAAGGGGGCGGGTATTCGTCTTACCACTGTGGCTGTGCCTCTAGACAGCCCAATGGGGCCAAGATGAGTCCGTCAAAAGCACTAAGGGTTGAGAAGCTAGTTTCATTTTTTTGGCTTGCCTCTTCTAAGGGTTCAAACACTAGACCCCGCATTACAGTCAAATTACAATGTATGTTGATTACCCAAGAATTTCAAGACCCAGGCCAGCCAGCTTTAGGCCAAGATGTGGTTAAAAGAGTCACGCTGCCTCATGCTTTCCCTGCAGTTTTTATGTTCTGTCCACTAGGTGGGTTACTTGTACACTTACTTGTAATTCGATTCTAGTTCCACTCTTAACTGTGTGGCCCTGAGAAGTCCATCGGACCTTCTGAATCTTACATTTTTTGACTCTGCGTGAAATGGGTCATTGTGAGGGCTAAAAGAAGATACAGAAAGATAGAAAAAAGAAAGGAAGGTGGGAAGGGAAAAGAAAAAATAGAGGAAGGGAGAGAAGAAGGGAGGGGGAAGTAAGGAAAAAAGAGAACGAGAGAGAAGGAAGGAAGTAGGAAAGTTGGCTTTCGCGCTAGTCTATTGCGCTTCCTCCTGGTCCTCTCTTTGCATCAATGCTCACTGTTCTTCTCTGGAGTCACCAAACTGCTCAGCCCATTGGTGCTGGGGAGCCTTTAGCTTGGCGAAACCTTCCTTCCGTCTTTGCATGGCTTCCTCTTTCCCACCAGTCCTTGGGGTGGTCCTCTCGAACTTTCCGACACAGTAGGGGGCATTCACCAACTACTTTGGAACCTGATTTCATTTTCTTTACAACCTTCGTTCTGGAAAGTGATGACGTAACTTGTGTGTTTATATCTTGTTTCAGTGACTCTCCCAGTAGGCTGAAGGATCTGAGCGGTTATAGGTTTTAGTTTGTTTTCATGGCTAAAAGTGTGCAGTGTAGAGCACTTGGCACACGGCAAAGGGCCATTAAATATGTTTCTATGGGAAAGTAAATGAGTGAATGGCACTAATGTGCTTAGGCTCAAAGTGGGCCTTATGAAAATATTAGCTGCTTTCCGCTCTGAAGTCCCATGAAAGACTACCCACGATTTTGAGTTCAACCGCTTTTCCAAGAATATGTACATTCAAAAAGAGGGTGTTGAGAGATATTTCCATGAGGCAGTGAGGAGGAGCGTGGCTGCCAATTATTGGTATTTTCACCCAGGGTCCTGTAGCTGGTGCCTGCTCTTTCAGTGGGCACGCTTACCCTTGTCCCTCTCCATTAGCTCTTTAGATGTGACCAGAGGAAACATGGTCAACTGTGTTGATAATGCTGAAGTTTAACCGACCCTGTGAAACAGTGAATGTCAAGAAAGTCTTCCCCTCTGTGCGTGCTTGCTTCAAAAACTGCCTTTCTTCCCGTGTCTCTGATAAGCTTTCCTTGTCTACTCGTGGGAAGCTTAGACCTACAGTCTCCAAATTCTCTCCTTTGTAAGCAATCAGAAGAACTTTTTCATCTCTGTTGATCAATGGGGTGGAAGCGTTGGCTAACTGTACTTTTGTCTATGACTTCTTCTCTCCCCAAGGTCCATAAACTTTGCCTGACTTCATCCAGTGGCTGCCCTTCCAGAGAATAAGTCAGCCTTAGGGTAAAATATTCTTTGAACTTCTGTCTACCTAGGCCACCCTGCATCCCACTTTCTCACATCTGGTTCTTCCTAGCCCCATTAATGGCACTCTATAAAATAACCTTACTAAAGAGTCTTGTAAGTCTTAGAGTCCTGGTGGTCTCTATCCTTATGTGGCAGCAAGCTCTGCTGTCCTTGACGTTACAATGCCCATAGCCTACATACATTTTTACCTTGCCACATCTGGATTTGTTTTTATGTAGGAAAAAAAATAATGTCGCTTTCTGATAGCTCTATGGGGATGACCTGGGCCAGATACTAACTAGTCATAATTCCACCTTTGGATTGTCCCTTTTGAATATATTGTCTACATTTCCATCCCCGCTGTCACCGTCCTTTGTAGGCACTTGCCAGGCATCTGCTCTTGCCTGGGTCACTAACTGACCTGCTTGTGTTTGGATTTGTTCCTCCTTAGTTTCCATGCTGCAACTAAAGTGACGATCCTAAAAAGCAAGTTGGAGCAGGTCCCTGCACAATGCCTACTGTGTTGTGTGTACAACTCAGCCTCGTCTTGGTGTCCTTTTCCCTTTCCTTTAATCCACCTGAGCAGGGAACTCTGCCCTTCCCTGCCTCGGGGGAGGCTTGCGGCATGGCTCCCCATATTTTTGTTTTTTATTTTTCCAAAAGTCCCATAGGAAAGAGTCTGTGAGGCATTCTGGCAGTTCTGAGAGGAGAGGGAGTCTCAGTGGGGGAACCTGGCAATGGGTTGTGTCCCCAGGGAAGAAGAAAATACAGTAAAAGGCTCTGTCTGGGAGAGGTGACAGTGTTCTGAGGATTCCAGTGTCCCCAGGGCATCTGAAATGGACTCCACACCAAGGGCTGGTATACAAGGGCAGGGTCCAAGTGAGAACCTGAGCAAAACCAAGGCCAGAAGGCAACACACTGTGGGTGCCAAAACGCAGTCATGCAAACAGCAGGTATCTGGGAGTCAGCAAGGCTTCCTCTTCTACTTAATGAGCTCTAACAGTTATTTCACCTTGGAGCTTCAGCTTTCTTGCAAATAGAGATTGTAGTAAAGAAGAAAAAATCTTGTTGTAAGAAAAATACCCAACTCGGCACTGACTGAGTATGAGTCTCACTCTGACAATAATACAAGCTGTGACTTAAATAAATGTGAGCGTGGCTGTGTCGAGTCAGCGTGTCGAAGGCAAGTCCTGTGGGATAGATGCTTGTCAGCCGAGATCAGTAGGGAGGCTCTGTTTAGACCCAGACTCGGAGAAGACATTTATTTTCAGCTTCCTCAAAGGAGACTGAGTTGCCTCTCAGATAAATAAATCCATGAAAACACCAGCAGCACTCAAGCATTCTGTCTTCTTGGTGCCAGCCTTCCATGGGTCCACTCTATTGCTTTTCTTTTAGGTGATTACCATTGGGACCGTGTGCCTATTTGTCCAAGGCTTTTTATTATTCTTTACATCCCTCAATTTTCAATACTTTTTAGATCTTTAGGCATGAATCTTGATCGTGTCATAGCATGATTCATGCAATATGTTATTTTTTCTTTATTGTGTTTTTTTATCATATTTTTTTATTTATTTTACAATACTATTCAGTTCTACATAATAGCCACAGATTCCCTTGTTCTCTCCCTTCCTGCCCCCCTCCCCTTCCCCCCAGCCCACCCCCCATTCCCACCTCTTCCAGGTCAAGGTCTCCCCCGAGGACTGGGATCGACCTGATAGACTCAGTCCAGGCAGGTCCAGTCCCCTCCTCCCAGATTGAGCCAAGCGTCCCTGCATAAGTCCCAGGTTTCAAACAGCTAACTCATGCAACGAGCCCAGGACCTGGTACCTCTGCCTAGATGCCTCCCAAACAGATCAAGCCAATCAACTGTCTCACCTATTCAGAGGGCCTGATCCAGTTGGGGGCCCCTCAGCCTTTGGTTCATAGTTCATGTGTTTCCATTAATTTGGCTATTTGTCCCTGTGCTTTATCCAACCTTCATTTCAACAATTCTCGCTCATATAAACCCTCCTCTTTCTCACTAATTAGACTCCCAGTGCTCCACCAGGGGCCTAGCCGTGGACATCTGCATCCAGATTCCTCAGTCCTTGGATGGGGTTTATGGCACAACTATTAGGGTGTTTGGCCATCCCATCACCAGAGTAGGTCAGTCCCGGCTGTCTCTCGACCATTGCCAGCAGTCTTTTGTGGGGGTATCTTTGTGTATTTCTGTGGGCCTCTTTAGCTCTTTGTTTCTTCCTTTTCTCATGTGGTCTTCATTTACCATGGTCTCCTATTCCTTGTTCTCCCTCTCTGTTCTTGATCCAGGTGGGATCTCCCACTCTCTTTTCCTCGCCCCTCGCCCTTCCTTGCTCCCACTCATGTCCAGGCTGTTCGTGTAGATCTCATCCATTTCTCTGTGTCTTTCTTGGGGTCCTGTTTTCCAGGTAGCCTCACTGGTGATGTGAGTAACAGTCCAGTCATCCTTGTTCCACATCTAGCATCTTCCTATGAGTGAGTACATACCATATTTGTGGTTTTGATGGGAGGTTTTCTCTGTCTGCCATGTAAACACACACTTTCTGCACAGAGGATCTTATGGCTAAAACAGAACAATGCTTTGTATGCTCATAAGCATCACAGTGCTGCTTGACAATCCACTCATTGGAACTAGTGTATTTTACAGTGATTATATATTTTCCTTTTTTCTTAGTGTATAGTATTGTACACAGCAATGGCCTTCACTGTGGTATTTTACTTAAGTATGCAACATACTTTCAGAGTAGTCAGACCCTCTCTGAGGAGGAATTCTAATTTCCAAGGTTTGTTTTCTGTCATATTCAATGTGGAATAAAAACTGCTGTTTTAGTTAGCTTCCTACATTGAGCATAGATTACTGTGCATGTATTCTAAAAATAGCAAACCAAGTATTTGATTAGATTCCAAAGCAATGATAATTAACTTATAAGGCTGACAATCTTAAATGTTTCAACTCAGAGCACACAAAAGGCAATGATGCCACCAACCTAATTAAATTGTGATCATTCACAGATGTGCATGTGTGGTGGGTTTCAATGTATGTGGTGAGGCTTAACAGAATTTTTCCTTGGCTTCCCATAGGTCTCCCACCCACTTCAGTATAAGATTACTAAAGAGTATGATATCTCATAACTTTAAATAGTCACACAGTTGCAGATAGTTGATAGTTTATTTTTAATCTGTGGTATGATACATTCTGGAAGTCGACATTAAAAATGGGAATATAATAGAATTTGATAACCTCAGACTTTTAATTAAATACTCAGTGGCCAGAACACGATATAACTAGTGCCTAAATTTACGCTAAAACAACATTGAAGTGTGCTTGCATGAACATTTTTATGAAAATCCAGCTGCTTTTGATTAATCAGTTAAGGGTTGTTATTTGATCCGCCGACTCTACGAAGTGTTTAGAAAGGGCTGAGTGTGAAGGAATGCGTTGTAAAGAGCAGAGACACATTCCTGGGCTGCTAGAGTCCTGCCTTAAATTGCCGAGGAGTAGCTCCGTAACTTCCCAAGCCTTCGAGATCATTGGCTGCAGTACCTGCCTCAGTTTTACCAAAGCAGGACAGGTGGGAAACCCGCTCGCAGCTGCCAGGTATTCACCATGTGTGAGTGTAGCCTCAGTTTCCAGCTTCATGGACTCGCCGGCTTACTGAGTCTCATGTGGGCAACAGTTGTATTTCTTTTCTTTCTTTCTTTCTTTCTTTTTTTTTTTTAAAGACTAGATGTCCAGCATTGATCTGCAAGTAGGTTAAAATATTTGCTTCTTGGGTATAATGACACAGGAAGAACTCAGGTGAATACGGATGTCATTGAAGAATTTGGGGGTTTTCTTAGAACACGTAAGGCATTTGTCTCCATTTGTCCACCAGGCTATCTTCATCAGGTAAAATACAACAAGATACTTGTCCAGTTTTGTATAAATGGAAATCCATTTCCTTAGCTATATAATAATCTGGCTACTAGAGTAGAACTGATATAATAGTTAAGTAAATAAGTCAAAATTGGCCTTAGCTATAGCTTAAAGAAAAAAAAAATCATCTCAAAGAATAGTTCTGTATATGTACTGTGCTGATAGTGTCGATTTATTTAAACTAGGCTACATTTCCCCATTCTCTTCAATGAAGAGTTCCAGGTTAGTGTGGGTCACAAAAGACATTTTGTAGATCATTTGGAAGATGGTATGTAAGCAGCAGATTGTTATATTTGTTGTTATATCTGGATGACCAGGCAGCTTCCACACATAGTCCTGGATCTGCCTGCTCATCTTGGCCTGGGCAGCTGGACATATTTAGCTCCCAAGGCTTCCTTGGTTTCTGGAGCAAGTGCAGACTTAGCTTAATGGTGAAGAATACTAACTGCTGCTTGTATAGCCTATTGGCATCCACGAAGTTAGAGAATAAGAGGTTATAGGAGACCAGCATGGCTCATTGTTCTTCTTTAATTCACAGCTATCTTTTCCTCTCCAATGCCACTCTTGCTGACCTCAGGCACAGTAACAGATACTGAAAAAAAAAATGGAAGAAATTAAGTGTGTTTTTCCAGTGCCTACAATCACATGCAGTCAAATATTTACCGCACACTCCTATTGAAAACCTAACCACAGCTGTATTTACTTTTCTGGAGAAAATGTCACTCATACAATCTGTATGTATTTGGGTGCCCAAGCCTGCTGCCAGAATTCCTTTCCCTACGAGAGTTTAGCTCACAAGGAGGTAAAACTCAGGGTCTATATTGACACAACTAGACTGCTGATAGATGAAGCGACAGGAAAATAAAAAGAATCTGAACAGAAACAAACAAATGTTTTGCTAATTATGACGACTTCTAAGAGTTCTTTTGCTATGGAGTCACAGCTTCATTGTTAGATACCGGTTTTAGGAACAGGGCCTCTCAATTGATTTTGTGGTAGAGACATATTTTTAAAATTTTGACTAATTAAAAATTTTAATTTATGTTTGTTTATGCATATGTGTGATGGCCTATGTGCACCAGTACATGCAGGTGCCCTCAGAGGCCAAAAGAGGGTATCGGATTCCCTGGAACTGGAGACACAAAGAGTGTTTGTGAGCTGCCCAATGCAGGTGCTGGGAGTGAAACTCAGTTCTCTGGAGAGCAGTAAGTACTCTGAACCCCCGAGCCATCTCTCCAGGCTTCGATACATCTTTCTAAAACACAAACCAAGACTCGAGCTAGAAAGGCTGGACAAGCATGTGTTGCTCTGGATCTGTGAGTTTTGCTGATGGGTTACATTACATGCTATTGGAAGTGGGTTCAAGCCAAACTGGACCCAGACAGTTATTGTTACAGAACCCTGTACAAGTCTCTTAACCTCTCTGAATCTTGTTTTTTGTTTTTTTGTCTTTTTTGTTGTTGTTTTTTGCCTTTTTAAAGACAGAGCTTTTCTGTGTAGCACTGAATGTCCTTGAACGTGCTCTGTAGACTAAGCTGGCCCTGAACTCAGAGATCTGCCTGCCTCTGCCTCCAAAATGCCAGGATTAAAGGCATGTGCTACTACCACCTTGCCTTGAACATTGGATTTTTGATGTGTGAAGTTTGTTGAAAACATTATAAAATTCTTAGCGTTCCAAAATTGTTAAGCCCAAATGATACAAACAGACAAATAGAGACCTGGAAGCAGAATTTGTCAGGCATCACCAATGCCAAGTTCTAGCTGTCTATGCTTTACCATTATTTTTTGTTTGAAAGTATTGTTAGGGTGGGGACATGATTTTGTCTTCATTGTTTCTAGGATTGTTCGAGGCCTTAATGCTGAATACTATTTGTGATACAATGAATGAAGAATGCCCAGAGGCATATTTTGCTTCCTTATATAACATACCTAAATTTGATCTTCACTATAATTTCTCTTTTGGTATTCAAAGTAGGCAATCGGTCCACTATGTTTAGAAATAGAGCAGTACTGCATGAATACTATGTTTGGCCTAATGTTCAGGTGAAGAATTTCTCATCTGCAGATTTCTGGTCTGAGACCCTCAGTTGTGTTAACCACCAGTAGATGTCGCCATCAGAACACACAAACTGCTCTGGCATGCTCCGCTGAGGCCTGCAGACGCTGAGCAGATGTTCACCGCCCTCCTGGAGGTGAGTGAAATGGTGTTGGTCTCCAGATGACGTTCCTCACCATAGAGCTTTGCTGGCCACACTTGCATCCAAGAGTAGAAAGAGAAATTGTGGAAAGCTCCAGTAAGGATGCTTTTATCTACAAGAATGGTGTCTCTTGATTGAGGGAATGTGGAGAATGCCTCTCAGAGAATTAAAAATCATTAAAAAATGTTGCTTGGCTGTCCACTAGTTATCTCCAGGGAAGAAAAGCAGGGGACTGAACAGGCATGGGAAGGGTATTGGCTTCTTGCTTTTGTATGTGTCATTTGCAGCTCTTTTCTTCCTTAGTAAATAATCCATCCCAAAGAAAAGATTGAACTATTGTCTGGCAACGTTTTGACAGTGTACTTTTTTTTTTTTTTTTTTTTTTTTGGTTTTGGTTTTTCAAGACAGGGTTTCTCTGTGCAGCTTTGTGCCTTTCCTGGATCTCGCTCTGTAGACCAGGCTGGCCTCGAACTCACAAAGATCCGCCTGCCTCTGCCTCCTGAGTGCTGGGATTAAAGGCATGCGCCACCACCGCCCGGCGACAGTGTACTTTTTTCCTTGAATTATTGTTCTGCTACTGATTAATGAAATTTCTATTTTTGGAAAAAATGATAATACTGCTGGCTTTTTATTCTGCAGAAGTCTCTTACCCATTAATTTGTATTCATTAATTGGAATATTTATTATTCATCAATGTGTTAGAAGTTGTAAAGGTGCCAGCCTAGCGTGGAATCAAATTCACTCCATTTCCTAGAGTCTCAGTGGCAACTAGCAAGGAACAAGTTGACTTCAAAGTCATCCTTGTTTAGTTTGTAGTTTCTAGGTAGAGCTACAAATAGACAGGCTCATAATATGATGCACACTTCGTTAGTTTATTAGAGTGAACATCTGTTGTGCCTACTGGCAAATCCAAGTGCTTCTTTCTTGGCAGCATAAGTTGGTGCAACCTCTTCTTAGGGCGATCATGTGTTGATAGGTCTCAGGGGGCTCATAATTCCATATCTAGAAATCATGAATAGGTGACAAAGATGTGTGTAAAGAAAGCTTTAGCTAGACCTACTGATGTTGGAGAAAAACAAGGAACAAAGAGGATGAATAACAGTCACCCCTGCATAGGAACTCGGGGGGGTGGGGCACAGGTGCACTAGTGGATGGCTCCGGGACAGTATCCTACCTGTCCTGGTGCCTTTAGGTGGCTTGTGTGATTTGAGTTTTGTGTAAGGTTCCAGACAGGAAAATGTCAAGCAATGGGTTCTCTGCACTTTTGGGGGGAGAGGGTGTGGATAAGGCACCGAGGAGAAGTAACACTGCACACAGTGTCATAGGGGTGAGCCTAATCAGACTGACTCCAGGTTCATTTTGAAGTGAGAGTGTTGTAAAGACGAAAGGAGAACATCATGGCTGCTACGACAGCCTTGCTGGGTTAAGTCAGTGATTCAGTCCTGGGATGCTGACAGAGCTAGCCAATGAAACCATCAAGTCAGCTTCAGAGATCTCTGAGAAAGAAGTAGAACGTGGCTGCACAGCTCAGTACGAGTGAGGATTGTTTCAGTCTTAAAGACAAAGATGGTTCTGAAAGTATTAACTTTTGAATAGAGAGTCAAACCCCTGAACTCTACCTGTTAGCAGATAAGAAGGTAAACCAGGCTCACCCTACACCTTTGGATCCTGTATTAGTCTCCTAAGACTGTCGTGACAAGATGCCACAGGCTGGATGCCTTGAAACAGTAGATATCCATCCTCTTCCAGTTCTGGAGACTTGAAGTTCAAAATCAGGTTACAAACAAGCCACACTTCCTCTCACGCCTGCAGAGAAGATGCCACCCTTATCTTCAAGCCTCTCGTGGGGCTGTTAGACATGAACACGTCTCAGCTTAGCAGCACCACGGCTTCCGCCTCTGGTCACTCGGTGTTCCCTCTGTGTGTCATTCAATCCATCAGTCATATTATCAGGACTCTCCCTACTGACATGTTAGCTTATATCAGAAAAGGCAGTTTCCAAATAAGGTGACATCCATAAGCCAAGGACTAAGGTTGCAATTGGAGGGAGAAAGTGTATTTCAATGCATGACAATATCTTATCTGCTCTTTACATTACTTAGGTTTTTTTTCTGAAATCTATTCATTTTTATTTGTTAAATTTAAAAAATACATTCTTAAAATCTATGTTTTTACCCATAGATTTGTGCTGCTTTCAGCTTCGGCCTAAGGAATGTCTTTCATGCAGTGAGTAGTGACTGCAGAGACATAACTGGCCAAAGTGCTGAGTATAGAAACTGTGAGTGCTCAGATTGGGTAGGTCATCTGTGTCAACCTTGTATCATCTAAGGCTCAAGGAACTTCTCAGAAGGGGGGCGCGGACAGTGTAAGAATGGGGGATGGTAAAGAGGGCGGGGAAATGGTGACTTCTGGATATAGCACTGCTGTTGCACACATCAACTCTCCGGAGCTGTGGTTACTTGCACAAGACTTGCACAAGATCAAGCCAGTCAAACTTTCAGCATCAGTGGGGAAAGGGCTCCCAGGGATCCCTCTTGGAGGAGCTCTTGGCAGCTGATGACTGTTAAGAGGGAATAGCCATTCTCCTTTGGAGATGTGGCCTCTAGTAGGTTGCTTATGTCCCAGTGGATGGCTGTACACTCATGTGCATATGGACAACAGTAACTGGACCTGGATCTGGATGGGGTTAATAACAAAAGAAAGGAAATAAAAAGAGGACATGAATCTGGGAGGGGTCTAGAGTGTGAACACTAAGTAGGGGTTGGAAGAAAATAGTAGTAGATGAAGATGATCAATATACATTTGATGGAACTTTCAAAGAATAAAAATACTTTAAAGTGTTTTATTACATTTATTTATGGTGTGTGTGTGTGGTGATATTCTAATTGTACTGAAATGTGATTTTGATTGTATGTTAATAAATAAAGTTGCCCGGGGGTCAGAGCTATTAGAGCCATAGCAAGAGTGTGGCGTTGGTGGTACACGCCTTTAATCCCAGCACTTGGTAGAAGGCAGATCTCTGTGTGTTCAGGGATACAGCCAGCATTGGAGACATATGCCTTAAAGACCTGGGGGGCTGTACATACAGACAGTGACGAGGCAGTCACGTGTTTAGGTTTACAACCAATGAGAAGGCAGAACAAAAGACTATGAAAAGACATACACACAGGAAATAGGTTTCTTTCAGAGAGCTAGGACCACCACAGGAGGAAGGGGTGAGATTTCAGCTCTGAGCTCTGACCTCTTGGCTTTCTCTTTTACATTGGTTCTGTGTTTCTTATTTAATAAGACGGTTGGTTACATCTACATCTGGCGCCCAACGTTCGTGTTACGAATTCATGAAAAAGCTGTTTGCCTGTGGCCTTGTGAGCCCCAGCTCAGGCCCAAGCTATACTCAGCTGGTTGTGGTGGCGCACACGGTAGGATTTGCTGAAGGAGACAGCGGCAGTAGGATCCCGAGTTTGAGGCCAGCCTAGGAGGCTTGGGAGAAGCTTTGGCCCGGACTGGTGGGACCATGGAAGCAGTGGCTACTGCTCCACGTTGCCAGCTCCTTCTCATTGTGTCGGTGACTGCGGTGATGCTGCTACCTGGAACGAAGGGTTTACTGCTGCTGGTTCAGAGAAGAATTGCCAGAACCATCGTGTTACAAGAAAGCATCGGCAAAGGTTAGTTTGGAAAAGTTTGGCAAGACAAATGGTGGGGAGAAATTGTTGTGAAGATTTTCTGTTCTAGGGAAGAATGTTCATGGTTCTGAGAGACAGACATTTATCAGACTATGATTGCTCTAAACCACAGAGGAGGCACAAAAAAAAAAAAATCTGCATGGAACCATGACCACACCTAACAGCAACTTTGAAATCTTCAAAAGGACTATGGTAAAGCCATTAAGCTGATTAACACCACGGAAAGATATGCTTTGGACTACAAACTGCTTAGGACAATTTCGAGATGACTAGCTGAGATGATCCAGCCTGACAGACTACTTGAACAAGGACTTGAAACAAGCCCTGAACTTTCCTTTTATGCAGAGACTGGACAAATGATACAGGACTTGACAATTAACCCAAAAATTTTCTTTTCAAGATTCCCTAAAGATATCTTCACTCCTAGAAAGCAAAAAGAAAAAGAGAATAAGATATGAGATAGATCATTGAATCTACTCTGAGAAAAAAGATAAAGAAATAATGGGATAAATAGGTAGATCATTGAATCTACACTGAAGAAAAGGGGAAGATAGAAAAATGACAAAAGGTAGACTACTGAATGTATTATGAAAAGAAAAAAGAGAATATGGATATGATAAGATAAAAAGGAAGATTATGGAATCTACTTTTAAAAAGGAACTACTTGTTTTAAATAAGATAATGAAAATTTTTTGGTCTGAGTTTATCAGATGTTACTGGACTAGACATTGTTAATATATATAATGGAGTTTTTATCTGAATCTGTCAAATGTTAATGGACTAGACATCATTAATGCAATTTTTGGCTGTATATATTGTATATACTTATTGGATAGTTTTTCTTATATTAGTTATAAGCTTTCTTTAATTTTAGACAAAAAGAGAGGAAATGTGGTGGTATTGTGTTCCCCCAAATATTGTGTACCTTAATAAACTTATCTGGGGTCAGAGAACAGAAAAGCCACTAGTTAGGCAGTGATAGCACACATCTTTAATCCTAGTGTTCCAGAGGCAGAAATCTATCTGGGATCTCTGTGAGTTCAAGGCCACATTGGAAACAGCCAGGCATGGTGACTCACGCCTTTAATCCCAGGAAGCAAGCCTTAATCCTAGGGAGTGATGGTAGAAAGCAGAAAGGTGTATATATATATATATAAGGCATGAGGACCAGAAACTAGAAGCATTTGGCTGGTTCAGCATTTGGCTGGTTAAGCATTCAGGCTTTTAAGCAGCAGTTCAGCTGAGAGCCATTGGGATGAGGACACAGAAGCTTCCAGTCTGAGGAGACAAGACCAGCTGAGGAATTGGTGAGGTGAGATAGCTGTGGCTTGTTCTGTCTCTCTGATCTATTGATGTAACCAACCGTCTTATTAAATAAGAAACACAGAAACAATGCAAAAGAGAAAGCCGAGAGGTCAGAGCTCAGAGCTAAAATCTCACCCTTCCGCCTGCGGTGTCCCAGCTTCCCGAATGAGGGTTCTATTTCCTGTCTGTTCGTCTATTTAAAGTATTTTGTTCTGCCTTCTCATTGGTTGTAAACCCAAACACGTGACTGCCTCATCACTGTCTGAATGTACAGCCCCCTAGGTCTTAAAGGCATATGTCTCCAATGCTGGCTATATCCCTGAACACACAGATATCTATGGGATTAAAGGCGTGTGCCACCACCGCCACACTCTTGCTATGGCTCTAATAGCTCTGACCCCCAGGCAACTTTATTTATTAACATACAATCAAAATCACATTTCAGTACAATTAGATTACCACCACACTGATCTACCAGCATTGACCTCAATAACTGGCCCTGGGTTTGATTTTATTAATAAGAACTTTTAAGATTCCTGCTACATGTGTGTGTACATGTGGAAGTCAGAGGAAAAATTGTGGCAGTCACTTCTCTTCTACCATGTGAGTACAGGGATTGAATTTAGGTCATCAAGCTTCTGCCTGTTGAACCATCTCATCAGCCCTAGAATGTATTCTTGATTCTACTCCACCCTGGATCCACCTCTTCTACAACTACCCACCTATAACTCTTAAAACTTAGAATCTTTCTTTAGTAGTAATAACAGGAACAACTATATTTTCCAGATGTGGATGGCCCAACATAGAATTTGAAACTGATAAATGAAATAAAAAAGGAAAAAGTGTTGAGCTTAACAAGGGACTTAAACACTCAGTCGTCTGTCTGCCCATCTCTCTTCCTTTTCAGTTCTCAACTTCCTTGTGTGTAAAATGAGCTCTGTATTACCTGGCTTGAAAACCAATAATCTGTGTGCACAAACCAGAGAATCCAGCAGTTGGGCAGCAGAGCCTGAGGGTCAGATAGCAGGACAGTCAGAAACAAGCTAACATCAGGCACACTGGAACCGGAACCTAAACCACACTGCATCTTTTTTTCTCTATTGGAGTGGGCACACCAACAACCTTTCTGTCATGTCGCTGGCTCACACTTTCCAGTCTGTTCAAACCACGTGTCTGAAGCAACCTCCAAAGAACAGGGGCGCTGCAGAAGCCACAGTTTAATAGTCTATCAGGCACACAGCCAAGGTCTGCCTCTAGGTCTGGTCACTGTTTCCACTGGTTTCAAAGGTGCCTATTTTCCCATCTCTATACCATGTTGCCAAAGAGATAGAAACAATGAAGTGTTGTTCTGAAGAACACAGAGACAGCCCTGCATCAAATACGTGCCCTTCTTTGATCCAGTGAGCCAGATACTGTTATTTGGATGTCAAGGGAGCCATGACAGAAGGCCAGTGAGCTGCAGGGGTTGGGCTAGGAGTGTGTCAGCTGAGGACAGATGCATGTGCCTGCCTGTCTTAGGCAAAGGATAAGAAAGGCCCATTTTATTTGCCTAGAAACCAGATGTGCGATTTGGTTTATGGGATTGAAGCTCCAAGGTGTAAGAAAGGTTCAAGAGTCTCCATGTTTTACTTTAGTCCAAGGAATAATACCCTGATGACAGAGAGTTAAATGAATGCCTATAAGGATTGTTCGTTCATTCTTATTGTCTGTTTTGAATGAAAGCTGGCTTCTGTGTTATCCGGGAATAAAGCTACTTGTAATTATTTTTTAAAGCAGGGACATGCTTAACTTGATCATGCCAATTAAGGAACTTCTACAGGGGCTTTTAAACTTGCATAGTAGAGTGTAGGATTTTTACCTGCCTATTCCAACAGCTTACTGAAGGCTGCCAACGTGTTCTTTCCTTCTATAATTCTTCTACAATTGTTAGTAATGTTGGCCTTTGACCAGAAATGAAATTTTCTACTGAAGACAAGCATCCTGTGCATCCATTGGGCATAGACCATGTTGGCTTTTCAGTGGCCAAGTCCAGGTTTTGCCAAGAAACAGTGGTCAGGCAATCTCCATTACTAAGAGGAGTCAAATTCCTGAGGCACGTAGTACAGGTTTTCTGGTGCCAGTAAGTCCTCTTCTGCTCTCCTAGACCCCTTGACAAGGCTCCTGTTATAATCCTACTTAGGAACCAGGAGACTCAAACTCACCAGACTTTACTGCCTGAAATAATAGCAGTCAGTCATTTTGCTTTAGGGAAAAAAGAAAAGAAAAAAGAAACTGTATCGAATCACAAATCTCCCCATTCCTAAGTTTCCTGTAACACCCCTCAATTGGGGTTGATCTCATTGAGTTCAGCCTTCCCCAGATTCTTGAAACAAATTCTGTTTCACATTACCCTGGAAATAATGTTACAACTCCCTAAAACAATTCATGGGAAACTTCCTGTTTTCTGTCTGCTTTGTTCTCCCGCATTTAGCCATATGGAACTACTCACTCACCTATGAGTCTCGCTATTTCTTTAGAGAATGATCGTTTCCATGACTGTTTGGTTCAGTCTCTTCCCCTTCCTCACCTCCTGTGCACCAGTTGACCATCCATTGCACTCTAGAGCACAAGGATTAAAAGCTAAAGGTGACTGGATTTTATATCCAGGCTCTGATGTTGTCCTTATTAAGTTTGAGAAGTCTACACCACTGGTTTTTGTTTCAGTATTTATTGGCTGTAAACTGGGGACGAATTGCAGGACCTATTTCGAAGACAGGTCATGAGCTAACACAGGTTGTGCATGTGAAGCCCGTGTCTGGCTCAATAAAGGTTAATTAATATTATGAGGATTCAGGCGCTCGCTTGGCTGCCATATTTCCCATGAACACGTTAGGCCTGGTTTAGTGTCCTTCTGTGTAGCTTAACTGCACCTCGTTCTTTTCCTCATCATGTCTCTTGTCATGCAATGTTGTCATTTGGGAAACAAGGCTACAATGACATGAGCTGGAGTGATCTGATCTGTAGGTAGCTAGCCCTGTCCCAGAGAGGAAGTTCAGGCCTTCCCCACCATTACCTAAACTCGCGATTTCAATCACTTGAAGAATTCTCTTTAGAGTCTCACATCAGTAACCCGGAAAGATACCACATGACTGTGTTGTAATGAGAAGATGTGAGGGATGCTTGTGGAAAGTTCTGTTCTTTCCCTTCCAGGCTAATGGGACTTCTTTTCCCACATCACTTCACTACAATGAATGGAAGATGTTCCACTCTGATGTATGGACCGTTCCTCATCTTCTTTTTGTCTTTACCAAATGCTCCTGTGCAAAAAGATACGTGCTTTGCCGAGTTCATTATGATAGAATTTTTTTTTCTCTTCCGAAGGCCTCTTCCCAATTCAGCCAGTGGTGATCTATAGCCATCTGTGTGTACCTCCTAGACAGGCACATCTCTCTTACCACAACCTTGTACCATTGCTTCTAATGTTACTAATCACGTATTGGAAAGGTCAAGATTACACACAGAATATATTAGCAGCTGTAATCTTTTGGGGGCAAGTAAGTGCTCAGATCTCTTCCCTTTGATGTACTGGGAGGGAAGAGTGAAAAGGTTGATTGGTGTCTGAACATATAGGAAAAACACAAGAGAAGACACTCAGCTCCTCCTCCTACTACTTCTTTGACACAGGGTCTCATGTTTTCAGGTATCCAGGCTTAAATTTATTGTGTCACAGAAGATGGCCTTGAACTTCTGATTTTCCTGTACTTCCCGCTCCTCCCCCAACCCCCACCACAGATGCATGCTGTGGGATGGTCTGTATGAGGCCCTTCTGGGAGTTTCCTGAAGACTGAGGCAAAGGATTACCCTGTCTGTCCCTTGTTGATCGACATTTGTTGGTCCAGTGTTTTCCCTTACCACACCTTCTGCATACTCCAGAAGGAAGGGGCCTTCTGTTACCATTGTTCCTTGAAGAAACATTGTTTCTAGGAATGACCTGTTTACAGTCCCTTTTCAAATGTCCTTGCTTTCCACATCCAAAACATCTAACATTCCTCAAACCTTTTGAAATTGCTTTTCCTACCCACATATCCTCATGGTCATGAACCTCAACATTAACTGTGTCTCTGATGCAGTCTCCAAGAACTTCATGCCTTGAATTGCAAAGCCCCGGTAATCAGAATGTGCGGATTTTGAAGGTTTCAGAAATGTGTGGGTTGTGTTAGTCAGGGCTTGTGCCCACCACTGAATACCCAACATCAGCAACTTAAAGGAGGAAGGGCTCGATTTAGCTGATTGTTCAGAGGTTTCACCCCATGGTCAGCTGGCTCCATTGTTTCTGGACTGTGGTGAAGCAGAGCTTCATGGTAGAGGGGCATGGTAGGGCAGAGCAAAGCCGCTCACATCATAGTGACCAGAAAGCAGGGCACAGATAGAGAGAGGGGGGACAGAGAGGAGAGAGGGGAGAGAAAGGAAGCATTCTCTTGGTCCCATCATCTTATCCTTTAATGTTTTTAGTACTTCTCAACCTGACTGAGCTAACCAGGAAACAAGTTTTAGCACAAGAGCCTGTGGGGGACATTTTTCACATCCAAGCACAACATGGACACAGGTTTATGCTTCAGAAAAAAGCATAAACCTTGATCTTGAACTTGTTTTTTTTTTTTAATTTTATTTAAATAAGACCAGGAATAGTGCCATACACCTTTAATTCCAGCAGTCTGGAGACAGAAGCAGGTGAATCTCTGAGTTTGAGACCAGCATTTGATCTTGAACTTCTAGCCTCCAGAAATATACATATACATATACATATACATATACATATATACATATACATATACATATATATCTGATGTTTAAGCCATCCAATCTATGCACTTTCTTATGAAACCCCTAGATAATGAAGGTGACCATTGATGAGCACATAGTCAGTCCTCTGTGCATTTACAGAAGGAGAACCTGACATGCTTTGGTTTGGAGATAAGATTTTAAGAAAGACAGAAGGGAATAACTCAGCTAAGTGTAAAAGAATGTGCAGCATGTACTGCATCCTCGTCACTCATAAGGGATCAGCTCTCATGACAGAAGTGATCTTTTGAGGCTGGAAAGATAGCTCAGAAGTGATGAGCATTTGTTTCTCTTCCAGAGGACCTGGCTTCAATTCCCAGCACCCATATGGTGGCTCACTACAATCTATAACTCCAGTTATAAAGATCATGAGCCCCTCCTCTGGACTCCCCAGGCACCAGGCACACACACAGTGAACAGTGAATAGACATATATGTAGGCAAAACGCTTACACACATTAAAAATACATATTTTTTAAAAAGCAAGCTTGTCATATGTTTGGTATATAGTAGGACATCGTGGACCCACCTGTCCTATTCTACAGAAAAGACTTAGAAGAAAGAAACAGAAGCAGAGCTGGAATCATGCACATGCCTTTAATCCAAGCACTTGAGAGGATCATGCCTTTGATCCCAGCACACAGGAGGCTCATGCTTTTAATCCCAGCACTAGGGAGGTGGAGACAGGAATATAAGGTGTGTAGAGACAGGATCTCACCACCTGCACCCCATTCAATTTGAGGATTAGTAGGTACAAGATGCCCTATTTGGTTTGAGATTTGGTAGAGGAAAGAAATCTCTAGTGACTGGCTGCTCTGCTTCTCTGATCTTTTAGCTTTCACCTTCAATGTCTAATTCTGGGTTTTACTGTTAAGACTAATTAGGATCTTGATTCAGCCTGTGGATTCTGATGTTAAGACTCCTACATAAGCATTGATTTGTGTTCATTTGCATATTGAAATTTTATTATCACTTGACTGTTGAGTTGTCTATATATCTTATTTATTCCTTGTCTTAGTTACTGTTCTATTACCATGAAAAAACACCATGACCAAGGTAGCTTGTTAAAGAAAGCATTCAATTGGGGCTGGCTTACAGTTTCAGAGGGTTTAGTGCAATATTATCATATCAGAAAGCTAGATGGCAGGCAGGCAGGCATGGTGCTGGAGTAATATCTGAGACCTTACATCTTCTTCTTCTTCTTCTTCTTCTTCTTCTTATTATTATTATTTGTTTTTTTCGAGACAGGGTTTCTCTGTGTAGTTTTGATGCCTGTAATGGATCTCGTTCTGTAGAACAGGCTGGCCTTGAACTCACAGAGATCTGCTGGCCTCTGCCTCTCAAGTGCTGGAATTAAAGGCATGCTCCACCACCACCCAGCGGAACCTTACATCTTGACCCATAGGTACAGGCAGAAAGAGATCAAAACTGGACCTGTCATGGGCTTTTGAAGCCTCAAATCCCACCATCAGTGCCACATCTTTTACAACAAAGCCACACAAGCTAATTATTCTTAAATAATCCACCAACTAGGGACCAGGCATTCAAATATATGAACCTATGGGGTCCATTCTTATTCAAACCACCACACTACTCTTCCAAATGAATCTCTTCTATTTGTTGATTCCTAAAAGATCCTACCTCTGCTCACACTGATTTACCCTGATGAGAGGAAATTGCTGATATGATGGTCAAGTACACAGATGTTAGTAGATATTGATTATAAGCAATGGGAAGTTCAGTGAAATGCAGAGAGGAGTTAAAACAGTGTGTGTCTACTCTGGCCTCTTTATACTTTGACTCTCCTTTTACAGTTACTATCTGTCTTGAATTCTGAAGCACATCCTCCATGTAACTGTGAGACATACGTACATTTCTTAGAAAAGCTTAGGAAAAGGAGATAAAATACCCTTTAGTCTGATCTTAGCAAGCACTCGGGTTACCCAAAGTCTGAATAGTAGTTGTCCCAGGCCATAGTGAGCCTATATGAGTGATTGAGGCAAAACACTCAACTAGCAACAAAGATCATACATTTGCCTTAGCTTTCCAGCATTCTCTCCAGAAATGGGTTGAGTGGCAAGTTTATTGAAGATGTTGGTTGCTGGCTTAGGATCATGTCTGCATCCTCAACAAGCACTGCTATAGGTCACGAAGAAGACAAGCAACTCCCAACAGAAGATGGGTCTGGGAGTGGGGTGGAGGCTGGGGAGGTGCAGACAGATGCAGCGACGGGGGAGTGGCCAGCAGGAGGGCTGAGGTTGTAGAAGGGGCTTGAGGAGGTCTTCCTTCCAGAATCCACAATGGAGAACTTGCAGGTTCTCAGGCTGCATCTCTGAGAATAGAAAATTTGAAACAGAGCCTTGGCAGAATGTGGTGACTGGAAAACTACAATCACTCTGAGCAGTTACACGCTCTGCTGCTGCTTGCTTGGCAAGAAATTTTCTGACTCAGTGGAGAGGTGATCCCACTCTGAAAACGTTGGCTGCAACGTGTCCCCACTTAGGAGCCCTGGAACACAGCAGTTACTCAGCAGACTGGTCACTGAGGGTCACTTGACGTTTTGAAAATGTGTTTTAGATACCCGAGCAAGTCTGCGGGTACATTGTTCAGTGTCCCTACAGAGTTGAAGGAGCCTGTGGCCAAAGGGCCATGTCAGGCACTGCCTGTACACATGGAAATACTTTGTGTAGGGGCCTGAGCCAGAGTGTGATGAGCTGGTCTCTATCCCACTATCTGACTCAGAGGTGGAAGTGCCTGGAAACATCAGGACATTGTGGGCTAAAAGATTCACAGACATTGAAGGAGCCCACAGCCCAACTGGACAAGAACAAAGGGATTCTGCTAACCACATTACTAGGGTCAGAGCATGGGCCCTGATAGCCCTGGCAACCTATGCCCAGTCTTCCATGCTCAATAGGCCCATTAAAGAAAAAATAATAATAATGAAAAGCAGAAAAAGATGGGCCACATTGGGAATAGGAACAAAGAGGTAGTTGGCTCTCTAAATTCATCTTTGGGGTCTGGACTTGAGGTTCATGTTCAACAGAGTGTTCATTATTCTTTCTCCATTCCAGTCACTCCTGCAAGGTAGTCAGACAAGGTGTTGGAGTGGTCTGAAATCTCTTTCTGGAAGACAAGTTCCTAGCCTGGCTGGAATGAGTTTTCAGTCTTTTCCTTTTCTTGAAACAAGACACCTGGAGAAATGTCACTCCCTTGGGATGTATTGTCTGAGTGGTCTGATAACCAAAGGAAGTGTCAGCAGTGAGGGGACAGGGTCATAACTCCAAGCTGCGTGCTCTCTGCCTCAGCAGCCTGAGGTGTTCCCTTAATCTTTCAGAAACCTTGACTGAGCACACTGAGGTGCTGGGCTTTGATGCTAAAGACAATATGAAGCAGAGCTGGAGAATTTATAACAATACTAAGAAAAGCTCTATAGAAGACAATAAAAGCACACCCGAGAGCATGGGTGAAGTATCCTAGGGAGGACTGCATGCAGGATTTTGGAAGCTTTTGAAGAATTTCATTGCTCAATTGGTCCTTAATTTCTGAGGACCTACCTTTATCTTCTTCATTAATTGACATCACAGGTTGGATGACAGGTTGGCTCTGGAGGAGCCTTGCATGGGAATTCAACCCGCTAAAATAAAGACCAGGAGCATCTAAGATTACACAGAGTATTTAGGACATGGCTTTCACTATTAATGGGGTTTCTGGTGAGAGTCCTACAAAACTGCAGGTTTATAGCTGGGAAGGGACAAAGACCTTAAGCAGTTGTTAATTATGCTGGGATTCTTGCTTTACTGCTAGCTAAGGGTTCGAACCAGATTCCAAGGTTGGGGGCTCCTTTCCATTCTCATGTCCCCACAATTGCCCTGTTTTTCTATTCTGCCTCAGGAATGGCACATATCTCCTTAACTATCTTTTATTCTTGCTAGGACAGTTACAACAACAGTGTATCATTGTAGCCACCAGCACCAGAAAGTCAGACAGGAGCCATATATTGGGGTTGTTCCATTGTGCCTGTAGAATACCAGGAAAGAAAACAAACAATTGTTTTGCTGGGGCATTGCTACCATCCAGAACATTCTTGGAACAAAGTCTTCTCTTTGGGGTCTGAGTCAAGTACACTTGTCCACATTTCTCCACATGGATCTGCAGACCCACTGTTAGTCTGTGAAGCAGAATTAAAATGACCTAAGTCTTCCACACAAAAACAAACCTCAAGGAGAGGGTGAAGAAGACATTGTTTTCTTTTCCTTTTCTATATATAGCGGGTTAAGGTATAGGCTGAATGAATGCAAGGCATGATTTTCTTTCTTCCCTTCTCTCCCCTCCCTTCCTGTCTCCCTTCCTTCATTTCTTCTTTCTTTCTTTTGATAAAATAAAGCCAACCCTTCCCTTGTACATAGTTGTTCTGTTTTGTTTTGTTTTGCATTAATACCTTCCCTGTTCTCCATCACTCCCCTAAGCTGCTTTATTATACAGGACCAAGGCAAACACAGCAGTCAGGTCATTTCCACACTTTCACTGAGAACTGTTCAATTTCTAATATTTTATCTCTAATGTCTACACCATTCTACAGATAGAACAAGAGGCAAAATATGAAAATAATAGCTAACAGCCTTTTCAAGGGCTTAGTAGGGAATATGTCTTTTGTTTTGAAGGTAGCATTAGTAATCATTCAGATCTTTATCTTCAGGATGGGAAGGCTGAGGTCCAGTGAGGCTTGGAGAGATGGAACTGCCTGATTTTGCTCTCAGCAGTGGAGCTACTTGTGACCACAGATCATCTCATGCTGCACACTTTTGATCATGGAGACATTCCAAAATTGGCCCATAGATTGAACGCTGTTCTTTTGAAACTCAAGGCCCCTTTTACAGAGATATAAGCTTATCCTAGAATTTATGTGGAAATGCAAAGGACTGAGAAAAAATTACCTTGTAAAAAAGAGGAAAGGTTAGACTTCATGATTACTGATTATATACAATTTCCTATAAAGTTATAGCAATCAAATGATCAACTAAGACTTTATAATGACACTAAGACAAGTTGATGGAGAAAGATAGCCCTTTCCAACATGATGCTGAGATGGCTGGATGTGTATGAGATAACTTTAGACCTTTACTTTTTAATTACATAAAAATTTAGCTAAGTATAAACTAAACTTAAGTGTAAGAATTAAAATTCTGATCCTTTAGAAGAAAACTCAGGGGGGCCTCTTCGCTACCTTGAGTTAGATAAAGATTACTCAGTTGTAACACCAAATGTGCAATTCGAGTAAATAAAACTGAAACTTTTATACTTCAAAAAATACCATAAGGAAAAGGCAAGCCACAGAAGGTGAAAGTGTATTCTCCAATCAGATGTGCAGTAAAGAGTTTCTGTATAGAGCACGCAAAGAACCACGGTAGCATAGCGGCAAGCAGACAGGCAACTCAGCTCAGTATTAACACGTTCTTCGGATAAGCATCTCACCAAGGAGAACACCCAAATGGCCAACGTGCAAATGAAAAGATGCTTAGCATCATGATTCATCAGAGGAAACGTAAATTAAGATAAGGTACACTGAAGACCAACCAGAACAGCCATAAAAAGTAAATATTGACTAGCACACAGAGAAACTAGAACGCTTAGGATAACCGATGAGTGTAGTGAAAAATAAAAGGTGCAGTCACTTTGAAAACTGTTGAGCAATGTAAATTCAAAAAGAGATTTATCAAAGGACTCATAAATTTGACTCCTAGGAGTCTATTTCAAGAGAAATGAAATGTATTTTTACACAAAATATTGCAGGTGAATTTTTGTAGGTGAATCACTCAAAATAGTCAAGAGCCAGAAGTGACTCAAATTTCCTTTAGTTGAAAAAAATGAATAAATAAAAATGGTATGGCATAAAATGAGATAACCATTCAGCAATGAAAAGGAAATACCGATGATGTTGATGAACCTCAAAGACATCTACTAAATGGAGAGAGCAAAACACAAAAGACTGTTACTTATGATTTCATTTATAGGCATTTCTGAAAGAAAAAAAAGGAATACAGCCAGAAAGCAGATTGGTGGTTGTCTAGGGTTAGAAGTAAAAGACGAGAATAACCACAAATGGATGTTTCTGGAGTGGTGGAAAACATTCCCAGATAATATCATGGTTATAATTCTGAACTCTGTAAATAGCTAATCACTGACTATAATCCTTAAAATGGGCAAAGTACCAGGCTTTAAAATTATGCTCCCTAAGAATACCGTTAAAAGGGAAAGAGAACTTTAATGAATTTTTTTTCACCCACTCTTTCTTTCTCCTTCTGCCTAGAATCCGTCATGTACTTCTTCAGGAACCACTGTTAGTAGTACCATCAACTAACCCGATGTCTCAGTAGCTTTTGTCACGTGACCTACTCAACCCACCTTGAAGTGTGTGCAACAACCTGAAGTATGCACACCCCCTTTCCACGTCAGTATCTGACATGTCAGTAATACACATGCAAGGTGTCCGACCTCTGTCACGTTAGCAACACTTGCCCGGTTTCATGTGCATGTTTGTGATGTGTTTCTCTGATTCTGTTTGCCGTGGTTTCATAAAACGACTCTTCTGTTCAATCTTGTCATCACAAAAGTAGAAGCAACAGAAGTGATCTTTCTCTGCTGTGGCAGTGACAACGATTTATTAATTTCTCACGCTGCGGTCACTGCACATCCCAGTTTTAATTTGGTGGGTGTGCCTCTTTTCTCAAACCATGCAAATCTTTCTTTGACTGGAAATCAACATGTCTCTATGCATTTTTGTTCTCATGTTTTTACATGAATGTCATTAGGCATTACTTGTACATTTGGAAAATTACACAAATGAGGCAGAAATGGCCACAATTTTTGACTTTTCCACTCAGCATTATCTCCACTAAGCCTTTAAATACTTCTAATTTTTCCTATCTCCTATTTTCCACAGGGACTATAATTCATCCCCATTTTTTTGGGGGGAGGGGTCTGGAGACAGGGTTTCTCTGTATGGCTTTGGAGTCTGTCCTGGAACTCATTCTGTAGACCAGGCTGGCCTCGAACTCACTGTGATCCACCTGCCTGTGCCTGGGATTAAAGGCGTGCGCCACCACTGCCCAGCTGTCATCCCCATTCTTATATCTAAAACCCTCAACATCTGGCTTCATTTGGACACCTCTCTGCTCCCCACCTGTTTGTGTAGTGTTCCACTCCTGTGCATTGAGTTCAGTTCTCCCCAGTTTCTATACTGAAGTCCTGCCGTCAGTATGAGGACATTTAGAGATAAAGCTGACAAAGGCGGTAAGTGACTTACGTAAGGTTGTAAGGGTGGACGCTAACTGAAGAGGACTGATGTCCTTAGAGAAGATGAAGACACACTGGAGAAGCAAACAAGAAGAAAGACAGAGTAAAGACACAGTGGGAACGTGGCTGCCCACAATTCCACGAAAGGACTCGGGTAACTTGACTTGTCAGCACCTTGATTCTGGGCTTTGAGCTTCCAGAACTGTAAGAAACACATTTCTGTTGTTTAAGCCACTTGGCCTGTGGTCTTTCATTATGGAACCCCTAGAAGAAACAGAGCACGAGTTTTGTTTATCTCCACATTCTCTCCTAGGCTTTAGATCAGTGGTTTTTAATCTACTGGGTCATGATGCCTTTGCGGGGGGTGGGGGGTGGGAGGGGGGACTGGGGGGGGTGTCTAACAACCCTTTCACAGGGTTCAAACTTACAGTCATGATGTAGCAATGAAAATAGTTTTATGGCTGGGGGTCACCACAACATGAGGATCTGTATTAAAGTGTCACATCTTTAGTACATTTGAGAACTACCGCATTAGATGCTTCTTGTGCTCCACGGCCCCTTGCTTTATCAATGTTTCCTTCTTTTACCTCTGTCTGTAACCCCAGATAACTTATGACTGTTCCTCCTGTTACAGGCAGAGTGTAATACACAATGTTTCCTCTACCACCAAACATGCCACCATTATTTCACAGATTTTGGAAAAAGAATCCCTTTGGGGGAGGGGGAAATTCCTGAGTGAACATGTAAAGATTGAATGAAGTCCAGGGTGAATGTATATTATTGATATGGGCTTAGCCATGTCAAGAACCCAATGCCTCAAACCCATGGAGGTGGCAAGCTTTTCCTTGGGTCAGGCTGAGAATGGCAAAGCCTTCTTCCTCTGGTCCAAGTATGAGTATTTATGAATGATCGATCCATGTGTGCAAAAACCAGCAAATGCAGCTTCCTCTTCCAGAATGTTTGCAGCCTGAGACTGCTTCCCTACAGAGAACTGTCTTGGCCAGCTAGCTCTTGTCCCTCTTGTGCTGTGCATAGTAAGAGCAAGGACGTTCTGGGTTGTGTGACGTAGTTAGAGCCACCTCCTCAGGGTGCACAGAACCCGTCTGACTGGAGCTTTTCTGTACGTGTGTCTGTGCGCCTCTGTCTGTCTTTTCTTCACTCTGGTGCTTCCCCTAGTCAGGTTTCCAGGACCAAACTGTGCAGCACAAGGCAGATCCTTTTCTCATTTTTTTCTACTCCTAATTGCCACAGCCCCTTCTGGCCAAGATTTCTGCCTCATTTTCTTTTTCATGGTTATCGCTATTAAGTTCAGGATGATAAAACTTAGATGTGTGGGAACTTGTGCAAAATCTCCTCTAAGGGAGGGTGTGAGTCTTTTCCCGCTTTCTCCCTCTTGTGATCGAAATGTGTGCTTTTTCTGCTTCTGCCCATTACACTCAAGACTACCTTCTCCTGTTTTTTTCATGGCATAGACTTTTAATAACTATCATGATGATTTGTAATTGTATTCCAGTGACTTCTCACTGGGATTTGAATGTCTTCATCTTTGCATTTCTCATGTTTTTCAGTGAGCTTAACCCAGTAGAAATTCAATACATAATTTTTGAATGAATGAATATGTATATGAATAGCTGAATGACTGGGGTAGTTTTGATTATTGTAAACTATAGTTTTCTTTTTCATCTAAGTTCATTCCTTCAATTTGCAAGATATCCTTCTGTTTAGTGTGGGGGGGTCATAGAGCAATCAGTGCTCTGTGCTAACAGTAGTAGGATACATGTCATGAGTGCACTGTCAGAAAGATAGACAAACACTGTGTCTTTCCACAATGTCAGAATTTGTGGAGTAACAGGAAATTCACAAGGTACATCCACTGGAATGTAGCAGGGGCTATAGAGTTGAGTGCAGCTCCAGAGATAAAAGGGCAGGACCAAGACAGATGCTTGGATGGATGGACAGTAGGTCCATATGGGTGAGCTGGAGGATGGGTGAATGGAAATTTAAGTAAGTTACATCCACAGTGGAAAGTAAGCTGAGCTGAAAATTCCGGGACAGTTGGGACTTTTCTGCCCGTTAGTCCTGTACAGGTGACAAGTTTGTCCTAGGCTATTCAGCTCTTTAAAAGGTCTAAGTGGTGACAGCTAAGGTACTCACCTGCTTATGGTGGGACACCTCGTGCAGCCTTGAGGCAGGGGGAAGGGCTTGGACTTGCCTCTACTGGATGTGCCTCCCCATGGGGGGGCCTTGCCTTCTTGTGGGGGAGAGTGGGGTGTGCGTTGGGAGGGGGAGGCTGAGGGGATGGGAGGAAGGAGGAGGGGGATCTTTGGTGTGTAAAATAAATGAAAGAATTTTATTAATTAAAAAAAAAGGTCTAAGTGAGGGAGCTGTTTCTTTTCCTTTATATCCCATGTTTAATATGTTTTGGGGCATGATTTTTATACAGCCATGTTTACGTGTAATCCAAACTCACCCCTATAAATTTATAATGTAATACCTTTCTATTCCAAAGAATAAGTCATTTATCAGAGTGTGTGCCCAACTGATGGTGTTGTGTATATGTTCATCCATGTGTACCATCACCCTCCATCTCCAAAAGTGCTTGTAAAATGGAGTCTCTCAGGGCAAGGCACAGTCTGAAAGGCCACTGTTTCATCCAGTGTGAAGTAATGAAACAACGCATGTGTTAATCCACCATCCCGGAAATTAGAAGATAAGGCGTACTGCAGGACAAGTATAGAGGAAGGCTGTGTGAATTCAGAGGTGGAAGAGAGGCCCATTGTTTAAAAAAAAAAATCAAGGAAGACTATGGGAGTTTTGGAGATAAACAAAGCTTGAAGGGGGTCCGAGTTGAAAGAATGGAAAGAAGAGCGTGACAATGGGTGAAAAAAGGGAAACGACCGGGCAAAGGGAGTGACGCCATTACATGGAAACCAGCACATACAAGAGAAGTGTTGGAAAATAAACATCACAAAGGATCCAGTGCATCCAGTCACAAGAAATGTGGGCAGAGAGCCCCTGACAAGCAAGGCAGCTGTCTTTTGATCTTCGGTGACAACTAGAATGTCCCAAGTCTTGAGCCATCTCTTATAAATAATCATTTACATTGCCGTTTTTGTCTTTATTTTAATTGACCTAATTTTTTATGGTTAAAAAACCCTAACTTATTGCATAAAGAAAGTAGAGCTAAATTTCATGGGTGATATCAAGTCTAATTTTCTCAGTTTCTTGAGAGGAGATTGGAGAACCAAAACACCCCCATTTCAAGCAAGCCTCTCACCCCAACTTGAAATAGGCCCGAGTTTTGAAATTCTCAGAGCTGCTGACATAGATCCCAGGAACTCAAAAGTACAAAGTCAGGATGTTTGAAGGACTATCTGGTAGCAACTGATTAACCACAGAATGCCCCAATGCCGGAGTTGGTCAAAAGTACAAAGTCAGAATGCTTGGAGGGCCATCCGGTAACAATTGATTAACCACAGAATGCCCTAATGCCGGAGGTAGTCTATAAAGTTTGACAAACAACTGGTCAAAACTGCAAAGTAAGATAATACAGAAATTTTGGAACGCCCCTAATACTTGAGCCCATCAGAATTGTACCCATACTAGCAACCCTAACTGATGTAACCTTGTGATTTTTGCCTTTAAAAACTGAGCTTGCAGAGGGGCGGGCACCTCCTCTAGCCTCCGTCTCTGGTGGTCTCTTGGGGGGGGGTGTCTCACACCCAGGGCACAACAGAGATGAGCTAGTGTTAGTGACAGATCTGAATAGATAACTCATGGGTACTCATAATCTGAATCCCGGTGGATGACCTTCAAGGATGAATATGTTTACAAGCTCAAAAATCTGGGCATCTGAGGCCTCGCTTTAGTGGTAAACTTGAAGATATTTTGTCAAAACACGTGTGTGGGAAGTTACAGTTCACATCAACACAGTAATTATGATGCTTGAATATAAGCATATTTCTGACAGAGATGGGTTATTTGGCTGGTTGTGGAAAAATGGTGGATATTCTGGGGTAACTATGATAAGAGAGTTGTGTCTGGCCACTGAGGGATGTTTAGCATCCTAGACTATGAGACTGACCTGGGCTGCTAAAAGAGTTCCAAGCGAAAGGGTTGGTAATGGTGGTGCTGGGGCAAGGAGGAAGGGCTCTATCTGGGTTGTCAGTGTGTAGACAGAAACAGTGGTCCGGAGTTTAGAGAGAATGTCTTGTACCATAAGTAAACCTCGGGGATCATAAAAAAAGGAGTAAGCAAAAATCCGTGTATCTAAAAAACAAGGAGAGCGGCTCCTTTTCTGGGGTTTGGAAATAATGTCAACTCCTACAACAGAGATGGAAGATGGGACCATTGATCTTAAATACACAATTAAAGCTGAATGGACAGTCCTTCTGTCTAAAAATAACGAAATAGTCTTGCCTGCAACTGTAATGGTTGCCTTGGATTCGGTATAAGTTATGGTGGTGGTGGTGGGAGCTTCTGAATGTGGGCTTTGCCAACCTTCAGAACTCGTGAATCGAGAACCTTGGACTTGGAACATCTGGCCATCACTCAGAGGTTGAGGACAACTCAACTTGCAGTGTTTCTTTGCTACACCCAAGGCAGGTGTCAGCGGAGCTCACACATTGAGGCATGTGCAGGTTCAGTGTCCTTCTTGGTCACACTTGCAGCTGGGCTCAGTGGGGCTCTCTCTTTTTTTTTTTTTTTTTTTTTTTGGTTTTTCGAGACAGGGTTTCTGCGTAGTTTTGCGCCTTTCCTGGAGCTCACTTGGTAGCCCAGGCTGGCCTCAAACTCACAGCGATCCGCCTGGCTCTGCCTCCCGAGTGCTGGGATTAAAGGCGTGCGCCACCACCGCCCGGCTCAGTGGGGCTCTCTTAGGAGAAGCTGGCTCTCTAGCAGCAATCAATTGGAGTTTGACTTGGTGCTTAGTCTCTTTCTCTCCATTATTAAAGCCCTTAAAATCATTTCCCCCTACTTTCCAGGGTTTTTAATAGTCAAAAGCAGAGGTCGGGTTCATTTCAGCTCTTTCACCGCCAAACCAGGTGGTCAGGGATGGCTTCAGCTTCTCTGCCTTCTCCTTGTCTGTGATGACCAGGGTGTAAGGTAGTTGCTGCAGCAGACCTTTAACTTTGCCCGTCCTTGGTCTTCTTGATCTTGACGGATTTAGCATCTTTCCACTGGGCCATGAGCAGAAAGTCCTTGATTTCCTCTGTTTTCTGAGGTATGGTGATGGGCACTTGGCACTGACAACCGCGTAGCAGCGAGAACCAAAAGGAACAAAAAGAGAAAAGAGAAAGCTTAAGAGCTGTTTTAATGAGGTCTATTTGAAAGAAGTTTGAGGGTGACCTTCTTGTTTTTGGAGGCTCTGTTGTTTTTGTTTTTGAATGTCTGAGGATTATCAGGAGATAAGTGGGTCTATGAGTACTGCCCTCACACCTTGGAGTTAGATCTGGGTTGGTGTACTTAGGAAGAACCTCTGTAAGGTGTTCATAAAGGCTTCTGAGTTCACATTAGCCCTCTGGGGCATTCCTTTGATCATCTACTGCCTTGAGGGATGTTCTTCTCATTCCTTTGATCAGTTAGGTTAGACACTGAGAAATGCATGCTAGATCAGGAGAACTGGTTTGCTATTTCATTTCCAGTCAATAGAGGGACACTCTCATTTCTGGAAGGGTGGAATGGTCGATAAAACCCATAACTGAAATGTAGATATTGATTTCTTTTGCTTCTGGTATGGTAGATGAGGAAATAATAACACAATTGTCCCAGAAAGTTCGATGAAGTCAGGAGAAGTCTGGGTCTTTGAGGCAGCTGTGAGGGGAAAAGGAGGGAAGGCCAGGATGACATCTTGGCAGTGGCCATGAGGGTGAAGGGAGTAAAGGGGCTAACTTCAGCTAGCCAGTGGATTAACGGGCATCAGGAAGGTATTTTGGAGGGAAAGTGAACAGTAGCCAACCTGGAGGGCCTCAGGGAGGGACTGGAGGGCTATAGGAAGGAGGGAATGATCTAAGAAGTCAAAAACAGCAGAGGAGTATCCTGAAGGAAAAAAATTTTTTCTGGACAAGTAGGCTCTGGTCTCTGAATGGGGATATGGTTTTTTTGCATAGTAACAAAATTTGGAATATAATGCAAGATTGAGAGAGAGGGGTGTTACAGAGGTAGAAGAAAATATAGAAGTGACTCTTTCCGACCATTGTCATTGCACTGTATGACACTGTTTAAATCTCTACAGATGTTTAAAGTGAGGTATTGTTCTTAGGCCATTGGCTGTCACCTGGTTTACATTGTGACTGCATAGTATTTGTGATGTGATATGAAATGTCCCCGACAGGCTCACGTGTCTGAACACTTGGACCTTAGCTGGTGGCACTGTTTGGAAAGGCTGCGGGAGCTTTAGGAAGTGGAGGTTTTCTGGAGGAAGTATGTCTCTGGAGGTGGGCCTTGAGGATTTCTAGCCTGGCCCCACACTCTTCATCCATGCAGTGTGATTGACGGGCTCCATGAGCCAGTCACTATGCCTTTTCCACCATGATTAACTCTCCCTTAGATATGGTAAGCCCAAATAAAACCTTTCTCCCGTAAGTTGCCTTGGTCAAGTGTTTTGTCCCACTAGTATGTAAAGTAACTAAGACAAAAAGATAAGGGATTTAGGTCTAATACCACCTCTTAGACACAGAACTTTGAGGCTGTGAGTGAGGTGATGACCAAGGTAGGAGGCAGATCTTTAGGTTGGTTAGATTGAGTAGCATCCATCATGGAGTCTGGTGATTCAAGTGGGTTTGGAAAAGGGTGAACACAAGGCAAGCATCGTTGTGTCCTTCATGTTCTTTTCTGGAAGAGGGATTGAATCACTAATGGCCGACTGAGCTCGAGTTTTGGCAACTCCAATCTCAGCAGATCTGGGTAAAATTCAGAAGAGCCTTTGACCGAGCGCTAAAGTTTGATTAATAGTTAATGGGTTAGACAGAGAGAATTGGTGGGGCCAGGAGATTCCCCAGAGGGAGACAAAGGTCCAGTGTTGGGGGGGGGGATTATTGGACAATTGAGGACAAGAGGTCTTGGAGGTAAATGTGGAGGGTACAATGACAAGGGTTAGGAAGGTTTTAGTACCAAACGCCAGGTATTATGGAGGAAAAGCAGATGAGGTTCTATGGATAGGTGTGGAATCAAACTGTCATTTAGGAAAGATGTTTATTAACACCAATAGTCTACTGGAGTCTGGAGCATAGATTTAGCACCCTGTGATCAAGCAAACTGTCTTGCTGTGGGATGTAGTTCTGTATGCTGTGAATGTGTGTTGCTCTGATTGGTTGATAAATAAAATGCTGATTGGCCAGTGGCCAGGCAGGAAGTATAGGCGGGATAAGCAGACGAACTGAATTCTGGGAAGAGGAAGGCTGAGTCAGGAGCCACCAGCCAGACACAGAGGAAGCAAGATGACAGGGCAGAACTGAGAAAAGGTACCACGCCACATGGCTAAACATAGATAAGAATTATGGGTTAATTTAGATGTAAGAGTTAGTCAGTAGTAAACCTGAGCTAATGGCCAAGCAGTTATAATTAATATAAGCCTCTGTGTGTTTACTTGGGGGATGCGAGTGGGAGAGATTTGTCCTGATCACTGGCTGGCCGGCCGGGACACAGGAAAACTTCCAACTATACTGTCTCAATCTATAATCTTGCAGGAAAAGGAAGGGGAGGGAAGAGCGCACATAGCAAAATGGGCCTGCTTACTCTGGGGTCTGTGGAATGGGACCCGTGGCATGAATAGAGCTGGTTAACACAGTGACCTGGGAGGCAGGACAGTAGTCAGGCAGTCTCTGACTCCTGGATGACAGGGATGCTGGGTGTGTTTGTGTCAGCCTTCCCTGTTTAGGGCTTAGTTACCTGGAAGTCCTATTTCTCTGTCCATGTGACCTCTCATATTCATCCCTTGTTCACATTTCCTCCGGAAAAATTAAGGGAACAGTGATGGCCGTTGGTTTGTTGTTGCTACAGATGATCAGTTCGATTTCAGAGGGAAGAAGAGCGTTTGTGGATAGGCGTGGGGAGAGCCAGCACTACCTTACAGGGGACTTCCGGGATAGTCCTTAGAGACAATTTAGACAAAGGAGATACCGGCCTTCTCAGACACAAGAGGTGCTTCTGCTGTCCAAAAGATGACTTCAGTGTTTCCAACTTCATGTGATTTCTCTACAAGTCTCTGTCCCCAAGCCTAGGGTCACATTTCTGTTTTAATCAATGCCATCGATTTAACATCAAAGACCTTCATGAGATGGGGAATTGAATTTGGGTTGTAATTCTGACATTGGCAATGAGACTGTTAGGTGTTTAGAAATCCTGGTACTGCATTTGGGCCAACACTCAACTTCATCCTGTTGTTGGATGGAGTAAAGCCCTCAGCTGACTTTTCTCTCCCTCAGTTCTCCACTGCACTTATTTAGACTCAGACAAGAAATCTAACATGTGCTACATTTTTACTAAAATTGTAGAAGAAAACCAACCTCCACAAATATGAACTGGAATCCATGGGTGGTTCTTCAAATTAGTCAGCTTGGGCTTCCATAAAGAAAACTCCAGATTTCTTAGCTCAACAGAAACTTGTGTTCTTGCTGGTCTGAAGTCTGGAAAGTTCAAGATTTGGTAAGGTTTGGCTTCTGTTGGGGGCTCTCTGATATGCAGACAAATTCTCCCTCACACTTCCTCATATTATGGTGGTGCTGATAGGCTATAGATGGAGTTGCCTTTTTCTCGCAAGGACACTAATTGAATAAAAGTGGTTCCACTTGTGATCTCATTTCACTGTAATTAGTCCTTATAGGCTTAACTTCGATATACATTCACATTTGAGGTTATAGATGGAGCAGGTTAATTTGGAGGAAAATAATTCAGCCCAATGACAGTCATGAACCATCTTTGTTCCCCATAAAATGTCAGTGACGCAGGTCTCAAGCAGGAAAAAACTGAGGCTCTTTGTCAAAGAGATAGATATATATCTGGACCCATAAATTGTAGACAATAAAGAAAGGTTCAGTGGGAGGCAGAATGGTTGTGGCCCTACCCTCTCCCTACACCAAACAGAGGAGCCAACAGATAATGACAAGGTCCCTGACTTAAAATCGCACCTAGTGTTCCTATAGCAACCTGTAATGTAAATGCCCCATGGATACAGTGTTACATCAACTCCCAAAATCTTGTGAAAAATGCCTCTTGTGGCCCATAGTTTGAATGATGCTGAGAAAGAAAATATAGTTCAAGCTTCGCTGAGCTGACATGGTAGAAAGAACCAGATCAGTCGCAATTTTATGACACAAAAGAAGAGAAATAGAAAGTTATCTATGTAGTGACATGATGTGCTAGGTCCGTGGCCTTCAACCCCTGGGGGTCAAATGACCCTTTCACAGGGGTCACCTAAGACCATTAGAAAACACAGATATTTAAATTACAATTCATAACAGTAGAAAAATTATAGATATGAAGTAGCAACAAAAATAATTTTATGATGGGGTGTCACCACAGTCTGAGGAAATATATTAAAGAGCTGAAAAATTAGAAAGGCTGAGAAAAACCTTGCTAGTTGGTTTTGTTTTTTATTTTTTAGATTTGTTTGTTCCATAAACAGAACCTTATTGTTTTATTTTTATTTTTTCCTTTAATTGAAAAAAAATTTTTCCTCACATATCCTGGTTACAGTTTTCCCTCCCTGTACTCTTTCCAGTCCTTCCCCATCTCCCTTTCTGTCCAAATCCAAACCCTTTCTGTCTCTCATTAGAAAACAAGCAGGTAAGCCGGGCGGTGGTGGCAGCGCACGCCTTTAATCTCAGCACTCGGGAGGCAGAGTCAGGTGGATCTCTGTGAGTTTGAGGCCAGCCTGGGCTACCAAGTGAGCTCCAGGAAAGGCACAAAGCTACACAGAGAAACCCTGTCTCGAAAAAAAAAAAAAAAAAAAAACAAAAAACAAAAAAAAAAAAAAAAAAGAAAAAAAGAAAACAAGCAGGTGGGCTGGAGACATGGCTCAGAGGTAAAGGGCAGCCTGGTTGCTCTTCCAGAGGTCCTGAGTTCAATTCCCAGCAACCACATGGGGGCCACAACCATCTGTAATGAGATCTGGTGCCCTCTTCTGGCCTGCAGACATACGTGCAGACAGAACACCGTGTACATAATAAATAAATAAAAATCTAAAAAAACAAAACAAAAATAAGGAAAACAAACCGGCTTCCCCTTTAAAAAATTTATTTTACATACTAACCACAGTTTGCCCTCCCCTCTTTCCTCTCGTTCCTACCCCCACTTTCCCTCAACCCCTCCCTCCATCCCGCACCCCACCCCCCACCCCCGGCCATCCACACTCCTCAGAAAGGGTAAGGCCTCCCATGGGAGTCAACAAAGCATGGCATATCAAGTTGAGGCAGGACCAAGCTCCTCCCCCTGCATCAAGGCTGAGTGAGGCATCCCACCATAGGGAGTAGGTTGCAAAAAGTCAGCTCATGTGCCAGGGACAGGTCCTGGTCCTACTGCCAGGGGCCCCTCAAACAGACCAAGCTACACAACTGTCATCCACATGCAGAGGGCCTAGGTCGGTCCCATGCAGGCTCCCTAGTTGTCATCCATGAGCTCCCATGAGCTTGGGTCAGCTGTCTCTGTGGATTTACCAGTCATGATCTTGACCCCTCTTTCTTTTTTTTTTAATTAAAAATTTTTTTATTAAATTTTTTTTTATTCATTTTCCACACCAATCAAAGATCCCCCTCTTCCCTCCTCCGGCCCCCTCAGTCTCCTCCTGCAACCACCCCTTACTCTCCCCCACAAGAAGGCAAGGCCTCCCATGGGGAGGCACATCCAGTAGAGGCAAGTCCAACCCCTTCCCCCTGCCTCAAGGCTGCAGGAGGTGTCCCTGTGGTGGTAATCTAATTATACTGAAATGTGATTTTGATTGTATGTTAATAAATAAAGTTGCCCGGGGGTCAGAGCTATTAGAGCCATAGCAAGAGTGTGGCGGTGGTGGCACACGCCTTTAATCCCAGAAAGCCAGCCTTTAATCCCAGGGAGTGGTGGTAGAAAGCAAAAAGATATATAAGGCGTGAGGACCAGAAACTAGAAGCATTTGGCTGGTTAAGCTTTCAGGCTTTGGAGCAACACAGTTCAGCTGAGAGCTATTGGGATGAGGACACAGAAGCTTCCAGTCTGAGGAAACAGGACCAGCTGAGGAACTGGTGAGGTGAGATAGCTGTGGCTTGTTCTGTCTCTTTAAATAGACTAACAGACAGGAAATAGAGCCCTGATTCGGGAAGCTGGGACACCGCAGGCGGAAGGGTGAGATTTCAGCTCTGAGCTCTGACCTCTCGGCTTTCTCTTTTGCATTGTTTCTGTGTTTCTTATTTAATAAGACGGTTGGTTACATCTATATGTCCCATCATAGGTAGTGGGCTCCAAAAAGCCTCCTCATCCACTAGGGATGGATTCTGATTCTACCCTAACTGTCATCACAGAGCTTTTCTCCAGTGACTGATGGAAGCAGATGCAGAGATCCACAGCTGAACACCAGGCAGAGCTCTAGGAGTCCAGTTGGAGAGAGAAGAGGGATTCTATGAGCAAGTGCATCAGGATCACGATGGGGAAACCTGCAGAGACAACCAAACCAGACTAGTGGGAACTCATGAAAGTTGGATCAATGGCTGTGGAGCCTGCATGGGACTGGGCTAGACCCCTCTTTCTTATAAATCCCTCCTCCCTCTCTTCAGCTGGACTCCCAAAGCTCAGCCCAGTGTTTGGCTGTGGATCTCTGCATCTGCTTCCATCAGTAACTGGATGAAGTTTCTTTGATAACAATTAGGTTAGTCAGTCTGATTACAGGAGAAGATCAGTTCAGGTACCCTCTCCACTATTGCTAAGGAGTCTTAGCTGGGGTTATTCTTGTGGATTCCTGGGAGGTTCCTGGCAGCAGGTTTCTCCCTAAACACACAATGGCTCCCTTCTATCAAGATATCACTTTCATTGCTCTCCCTCTCTCTCCCTCCTCCAACTCAACATCCTGATCCCTCATCTTCCCATTCCTTCTCCCCTCCCCTCTACACTACCCCCAGTTAACCTACGAGATCTCATCTATTTCCTTTTCCCAGGGTGATCCATGAGTTTTTCTTAGGGTCCTCCTTGTTACCTAGTTTCCTTAGGGCTGTGGGTTGTATCTTGGTTATCCTTTGCTTTACATCTAGTATCCACTTACGAATGAGTACATACCAAGTTCATCTTTCTGAGTCTTGGTTACCTTACTCAGGATGATTTTTCTAGTCCTATCCATTTGCCCACAAATTTCATGATGCCAATTGATTTTTTTTTACTCCTGAGTAATACTCCATTGTGTAAATGTACCACATTTTCTTTATCCATTCTTCGGTTGAGGGACATATAGGTTGTTTCCAGGTTCTGGCTATTTTGAATAATGCTACTATGAACATAGTTAAGTAACTGTCTTTGTGGTATGATTGAGCATCCCTTAGGTATATGCCCAAGAGTAATATTGCAGGGTTTTGAGGCAGATTGATTCCTAATTTTCTGAGAAACAAACAGGCTTTTAAGGCATATTCTTAAAATAAAATATAATAAGATAAACCAATATATTGCAATAAGACAAAAACAAATAATAAAAAATAAAAACACAAACAACAAAAAAAGTAAAAGAGCCCAAGAAAAGGCACAAGAAACAAATATAGATGCAGAGACCCACTCCTTTGATTCTCAGGAGTCCCATAAAACACTAAACTGAAGCCATAATATGTACACAAAGAACCTGTAGGGTAAAAAGAGAGGAAAATATATAAATAAAATAAAAATAAGATAAAGACCCAACTCAACAACCAGACATAACATTATGAGACAAGGAACCTCCAAGGATGCCATTGAGGTCATTTTTTGTCAGCCATCTAGTTCTGGGTATGCAGCCTACCCTTAAGAGGACTTTGTTTCTTCTATGAGAATCCCTTGGAGAAAATAAATTTTCATTTGCAAGTAGTTATCACTTGGAGCTAGCTTTTGGTTTAGAGATGAGGTCATTGTCTACGTCTCCTTCAGCTCTAGGACCCCATTCTGTGCAGACCCGTGCAGGCTCTGTGCATGCTGCTCAATCTCTGAGAGATCCTATGTATATCAATTCTGTTAATTTAGAGGGCCTTGTTTTCTTGATGTCCTCCAACCCCTCTGGCTCTTACAATCTTTCTATCTTCTCTTCCACAGAGTTCCCTGAACCCTGGGGGGAGTGGTAGGTTTGATGGGGACATCCTATTTAGGGCAGAGTGTTCCAAGTCTCTCATTCTCAGCATAATGTCAGGCTGTGAGTCCCTGTATTTATTCCCATCTGCTGTGGGAGGAAGCTTCTCTAATGGTACCTGAGCAAGGCACCAATCTATGAGAGCAGCAGAATGTCATTAGGAGCCAGCTTATTGCTACTATCTTTTAGTAAAACAGTAGTTAGCTTTACCCTAGGTCCTTGGGCCATCTAGTCTCAGGTTCTTGGTCATCCAAGCATTATCAGGTATGGGTTCTATCTTGTGGAATGGGCTTTAAGTCAAATCAGATGTCGGTTGGTTATTCCTACAAGCTTTGTGCCACTATTGCACTAGCAAGGAGGGACACCATGGTAGATCAAAGGCTTTGTGGCTGAGCTGGTGTTTACATTTCTCCTTGGGAAGTGTGCTAGCACATAGGGGTAGAGGCTCTATGTAGGCACCACTCGACTTGGCTTCTCCATATTTAGTGAGTTATGCAGGTGTTGAGTTATGTAGGTGTTGCCTTCGGCAATGGTTCCTTGCTGTCAGTTTGTAGAGAACAACCTTTAGTCTTGGCAACAACCTGAGTTGTCTGGGGACCCCTTTGGCCAACAACTTAACTAGATGTAACCCAATTCCAGCACTGGAAGTACTTCATTTTTTAAAAAAATTTTTTTTTAAAGATTTATTTATTTATTATGTATACAGAAGAGGGCACCAGATCTCATTACAGATGGTTGTGAGCCACCATGTGGTTGCTGGGAATTGAACTCAGGACCTCTGGAAGAGCAGTCGGTGCTCTTAACCTCTGAGCCATCTCTCCAGCCCCTGGAAGTACTTCATTTGACAAGAGATGTCCAGTTGGAGCTCTTTCTCTTCCTTTATTTGATGATTTCATTTAGGTTGCATATATGTCTACTTCTAGTGTATAAGGTTTCTGTAAAAATCCCTCACATGGCCTTGAGTTTTAGCTGTCTCTCCCTGTGTTCCCTCACTCATCCTCCTTTTTCCTGTTTGATCCTCCCATTCCAGTTCCACCTCATTCATCCATCACTATTCTATTTCCTCTTTCTAACAAGATCTATCTGTATCCTTTAGTCCCTTACTCTATACCCAACCTCTGTGGTTATCATTGACTTAACAGCTAATATCCACATATAAGCATGAATATTGAGAATTGAAATGTCCTCTTGGTGGATTTTTTTTCTTTGATGAGTATGTTGTGTCCTTTACTATCTCTTTGATTAATTTTTGTTGAAGTCTATTTTGTCAGATATTAAAATGGCTATACCAGCTTTCTTTTTGGGTCTATTTGCTTGGAATATCTTGCCCTATCTTTTTACCCTGGATGTCTATTTTTTTAACTAAATAACTACTTGATCAATTAATTATTATTTTTGGGTTTTCTAGACAGGGCTTTTCTGTATAGCCCTGGTTGTCCTGGAACTTGTTCTGAAGACCAGGATGACCTTGAACTCAGAGATACAACTGTCTTTACCTTCCAAGTGCTGGACTTAAAGGTGTGCACCATCACTGCCCATTCTTGAAGTTAAGGTGTGTTTTCTTGGAGGCAGCAGAAGGATGGGTCCTGTTTTTTGCAACCATTCTGTGTCTTTTTATTGGGGAATTGAGACCACTGAGGTTGAGAGGTTTCAATGAGCATTGTTTCTTGATTCCTGTTATTTTGCTATTGCGGTGTGTGTGTGTGTGTGTGTGTGTGTGTGTGTGTGTGTGTGTGTGTGTGTGTTTCCCCTCTTTTGATTTACTGGTCTGGGATTATTTATTTCTTGTGTTTTCTTGGGTGTGGTTAACCTCTTTAGGTTGGAGTTTCCATTCTGGCACCTTCTGTTGGGTTGGATTTGTAGGTGGGTATTTCTTAAATTTGATTTTATCATGGAATGTCTTATTTTCTCCTTCTATTGTAGTTGAACATTTTTCCGGGTACTGTAGTCTGGGCTGGCATCTGTGGTCACTTAGAGTCTGCAGCACATTTTTCAAAGCTCTTCTCACTTTTAGAGTTTTCATTTAGAAGTCATGCATTATTCTAGTAGGTTCACCTTTATATGCTATTTTATCTTTTTTCTTTGCAACTTTTAATATTCTTTATTATGTAGGTTTAATGTTTTGTTAATTATAGGTAGAGGAGACACTCTTTTCTGGTCTAGTCTCTTTGGTGTGTTTTAAGCTTCTTGTACCTTAATAGGCACCCAGTTCTTTAGGTTAGGGAAATTTTCTTCTATGACTTTGTTGAAAATATTTTCTGAGCCTTTAACCTGGGTGTCTTTTCTTTCCTCTACTCTTAGTCTTAGATTTGGTCTTCTCTTAGTGTCCTAGATTTCCTGGGTGTTTTGTACCAGGATTTTTGTAGATTTAACATTTTATTTGACTGAGGTATCTATTTCTTCAATCATGTCTTCAATGTCTGAGGTTCTCTCTTCCATCTTTTGTATTCTATTGGTGAGAACTGCCTCTGGAGTTCTTAAATTTTTCTTTTTCAGATTTCTTTCAGTTTGGGTTTTCTTTATTGATTCTATTTCCACTTTCAGGTATTGAACTATTTTATTCATTGCCTTCCACTCTTTATTTTCTCATATTTATTTAAGGGATTTATTCATTAGCTGAGATATAAGGAGACTACAGTTAGGTGACAAAACTGTGAGGCAGTGAGAACTTTTACAGAAAGAGTGACGTCTCTGCCACTAACTAATTGAGTTCTCTTAAGTTGCACAAATTGTCTATGCCCAAGGTCCTCTAAAATATGAATGATAATACCATGTATATTGGGCTGTTGTGATGCCTACAGCTTATTTTTATTCCTAAAACTTCAGTATTTATAACAGCTGTGTGTGTGGTTCAAATGTGAAATGTCCCTCATAGACTCGTATGTTTGGACACTTGGTTCCTCCTTGGTGACACTGTTTGGGAAAGTTATGGAACTGTCTAGCCTCTCCCCAGAGTCAAAAGACCCTGATAAATCACCAAATGGCATCACCATTACCTTTAGCTGTGATATTTGAGCCCTCAGCTGGGATGCCCTAAAGCTAGAACACCCCTGTGACTTCCAGTCCACATTAAGTGGAGCTGGGTTTGGCCTTGAGGGTCTGCATTCCAAGGAGACCAGAACCTTGCTTTACTGCTTCTCTCTTGCCTGCCTACCCCAGCACCCACACCAGCCAATACTCCTACCTCTAATACTCCAACACCCTCTATCTTCCCAGTACCCTCAACACCCCTTGGACCCCTTGGTGGCACCTGTCACTAAGGGAGGGCTTTGAGGTTTTATGATCTGGTCCAGCTTGTTCTCTCTCTGCTTCCTGAGTGTGAATGCAATGTGATCAACTGGCTTCCCTGCTTTCCCCTGCTGTTAGCACATCTTCCTTGCCATTATGGGCTTTCTTCTTGTAGAACCGTAAGCTAAAATGAGTCCTTTCTCCCTCAACTTCTCTTCTCCCAAGTATTTTTATCACAGCCACAGAGAAGAACCCAATACAATCTATAAGGAAGCACATCTTGGGTTCTTAAGAAAAAGAGGTGAAAACTTTATTTAGGCTGATTTTACTGTAATTTTCTTATAAAATAATTTTATAAAAGAGTCCATAAAGATATTATATAGAAAATACACACTAAGGTAATATATACACTTCATAAAAATAGAATACATCTTGACAATTGCTTACAGAGTCTGTTACCACCATGTACAGTGTATTGACGTTTAACATGTTAACTTGAACATATATGATTACAAATAATCAAGAAATCTCTTCTATTGATATGTCTTAAAATAAAAAATATGGAATGTAAAAGTTATGGAGCTGAGTGAATAAAAGTTTATATCAAAATGTCAAAGACCCATGGCATGGGTGATTGTCTAAAGGGGAAGTAACTTTCTGATAACATAGTAAGAGGTTCAGATAAATTTCACAAAATCACTGGGACTATATCTTGAGTATTTAATCATGGTAAGTTCCATGTAGGATCAAACAAACTTATATCTGCACTATACTTCAGAAATACTGGTGTTTCTCTCTCTCTCTTTTTTAATTCTTAAAATTGAAAAAAACTTGAAAGGAGATATAGAAGTCTTATATCAATATTTTAAAAATCTTATATTATGCCATAAGCTTTTATCAAAACACATAAAAACTGGTTTTATGCTTCTAAGAATAGCCAAATGCTCAGAAATCTATTTGAATTACTTTTTAAATATTGTTTCCAAGAGAAGGATCTTAGCTATTATGCTATACACAACATCACTGCTGTGTCCTGTTACATGATCAGAATAATCTTTGGGAAGTAACTGCTCCAGTGTAATAAATAAAGAAAATAATGAAGGACTCCACTAGACCTTACTGGAAGATACACGACTGTAGTGGGATCATACAGATACCTCAGCAGTACCAAGGAACATGCAGATAACAGAGTACAGCACCATTTTCAAGTTGCTGAGATTGCAACTGTTCAAGAGATAGTAAACTGTAGGGCTCCTTGATTGCCATGATTAACGAGGTTGAAATATCTGGACTAGGTTCTGGAGTACTTCCTAGTATGGGTAGGCAGACACAGATATATAAACTATGAATGTGGTCTGATACTCAATGGTCCCATTGGCACTGTAGGATAAAGCTCGAACCTTCATGCGATAGGTCTCTGCCTCTCGTAGTGGACGGGTAGTGTACACTACCCCTTTCAGGTTTTCATCCCTTAAGGCAAAAGGAACAGCTGGTTCCTCATCTACCATGAGGAAAGTTGTCCTGGGATGCATCACTCCATCCTCTGTGTATGCAACCAGCCGGATTAAATCTTGATTGGCAGCTATTCCAAATGGGAGAGAGACAAGTTTATATTCCAAGGCATATGGGCTCAAGGTACATTCCAAGTCATTGGGTGGGCAGTTCTTGAGGCAGAACCTAAGGTTAGAAAATAAATGAGACACACATTTAAGTAAATGGTTATATACCTTGGAGCAGGATAAGATATGACATAGGTGATCTCGATCCATGGTGACTCTCAGGAATTTGTTTACTTACAAAATGTGGCTCTCCCATGTCCTAGATCACTAACTCAAAAGAGATGCCAGGTAGCTAAGAGACTAGCATGCTCTATAGTTAAGTATCAATATCCTTGCTCTATTAAAACCAGAAGAGTTGGAGTTCCTGAAGTAAGCAAGAATACTTTAGTTCTTTTTTGGTGGGGTGCTGGGATTAGATGAGGGCCTTGTGTACACTAAGTACATGCTCTACCACAACTCCAACACAGTCCCAAGAGCACTGACCTTAAAGTAAAAAGTCAGTTTCACAAACAAAAAAGCATTAGATGTATTTTGGAAACAAGTGCTTCTTGAGACAAGACCATAAGTTACATCATAACATTTATCTTAATGCTGGTTGGAGGTTGTTGAAATAGGATGTATAGTTATTTGGTTCCTTTTTCTCAGAACAATTAAAGGTCACTTAGGATTTCTAGGGGAGGGTGTCTTCCTTTTCAACTTTTGTTTCATATTATTTTACATTAAAATGATTTTCCCCTTTCAGAACTCATGCTGAGTCATAATGACATTTAAATTATTTTTTTTCTAGAAATCTAGAGGGAAAAAACCTCACAAAGGACTATTTCATGAAAACATACTCTTTAGTCATAGCGTTTTTAAAGACACATTGTAAATCTATATTTTTTAATTCTCTCTTTCCTTTTTCCATTCCTATTAATCACAAACAGGTTTATGGAGGGTTCTGGGCAACACACACACAGTCATGCTACAGTAACTTGAGGCATTACTAGGAGGAAAAAAAGAATGAGCTCCAGTGAGTATTTGGCAAGGGGCAGAGACTGTCTACGATGAACATTATCCCTTGCTTTCAAGTTTCCAAGTTACCTTGGTCCTTGGACAGTGTGGGGAAAAATTTTAAGCAGTTTATTCAGAGCCAAGAAGACAGTCAGACACCTGGAAATGTAAGGACGATATCATCGATGGGCAGACTAGTGACTCACCCTTGTCTCTCTCCTTCTCTTGCTGCGTGGTGAGTCACCATAGCAACAGAAAAGGTACGCCTTTGACCAGTCTACCTGGTGACAGTTCTTACCAGCTTGAGGCAGTACAAATGCAAGTAGGGAATCTTCAAAAAGGCAGGCTCTGCACCCCACAAAATGTTTGCTGTTGTGGGAGAGCCCTGGACCCCACACTGTGACTCCATGGTGGAAAGCCTCATCCAGGAAGGCTTGGCAATCACAGATGACGGTTTGGTTTGCAGGGGAAGCTGCCTAATGAGTTCATCTCTTGTGCATTTATAGAAGAAGGAACACATGGTCAGCCTGCATTCCCTCATGGTTACTGATTTCCTATGAGTTCAACATGACTGTAGACAAACAGAGGGTTTCCAGGAGCATGTCTGGAATAGGAAGGTGAAGCATACCCCAAAACAGGATCCCGCTGGTAGTTGGGCGGACAGGGTGTGTCAATGCACTGGTAGCTTCCTCTCATGTTGAAACACATGCGATTCGGCCCACAGCGCACGTTCTGCTCCAGGCATTCATCAACATCTAGGGACCACACAAGGATACAGGGCATCATTAGTTGGGGTCAAGAAGGGCTATCGTAGCAGTCATTAGTATTTCACTGGGATATAGAGGCAGTTCTCATACCTTAGTCCTCCAGTGAGCTTATTTGTCATATCTAAACTTCAGCCACAAATTGGGGCGTGTGACTCCCAGTCTATTTATTTCCCTGACTGTTCTGAGGACACGTTTCTCTAGTATATGTTAAAAGTCAAAGGAACATAAGAGCTGCAAAAGTAAGAGCGTAGCTTTTAAGAGCGCTCATGTGCCTCTTCCATTTGAAAAGCAGAATACACGTGAGTTTGTCAAGCAAGTAATATTTTAAATGCACGTTGACCAAGCCAAAAAAAGGGGGGAGGGGCATGTGAATACTTTGCAAAGTGAAGAACCTTTTTATAGTATGAGCAATTCTTGTACTAGAAGTTCAGATTGTAGGGAGGGAATGAAGACAGTACAAATGAAAGGATTCATGCTGCAAACCCACAGGACACTGTTAGGTAAGTTAGCTCTTGAAGAGAGAGATAAATTATAGAAAGAAAACCTCAAGATTAAATAAACAGCCCCCCCAGTCCAAGTTTTATCAAATGGAACAGAAGTGACTTGCTCTGGCAGCAGAGTCCACCCCCAGCAGTGTGGGATGGGAATGCTTCCTGGAGCAATGGGAAAAAACGGCAGAAACAGGCAAGTAACAGACATTGTTTTCTTTGTGGTTTCCTCACGGAGTTATTAAATGGAAACACTGATGTAATAAAACAATTTTAAAGTAACACAGAACTGAAGGAAACTTTCAAGCTTTCTGAAAAGGTTTTTGTGCCATAATTCAAAGCTGGGTTTGTAATTGAGCACCAGAGGATGAGAGGTCCGGGATTAAGAGAGATTTCTGAATGAGCATCCACAAAAATCCAATAAATACTTTGAGGTATTTTTGAGACCCTAACGTTATTATTTTGCTTAATCTTCTCACTGTGGCGATCTGAACCTGCCTGGTGATACATGAGGATTTCCACCAGTATGAAGGCAGGCAAGTATTTCAGGTAACCAATTTCATCATTTCCCACAAGTTCACCCTGCCCACAACAATCTGCCTGAGAACTTCATGTTCTGGAGGGTTTCTTCCATAACCTTCATTTACTTTCCCGAGAAAGGCTGCGTGAATCCTTGAACAAAACTATGTTCTTTTTTTACAACCAGTTTTCTTACAATAAAGAATCAAGAGTGTGAGCCGAGCAATGGTGGCGCACGCCTTTAATCCTGGCACTTGGGAGGCAGAGGCAGGCAGATCTCTGTGAGTTCAAGGCCAGCCTGGGTTACAGAGTGAGTTCCAGGAAAGGCGCCAAAGCTACACAGAGAAACCTGTCTCAAAAAAAAAAAAAATAAAAAAATAAAATTAAAAAAATAAATAAATAAATAAAAATAAAAGAATCAGTGTGAAACACACTTCTATTTCAGTAGTCATGTCTATTATCTGTGAGTCAATTTTTAATTATGTTTTTTTATCCTATGAATATGCTATATCTCTTTGACAAATTGAGGTTGTCTTAAAGATAAAATAAAAAGACCTTGAGGAGAATGTGAAAGAAATTCAGTTAGGCTTCCCCCCCCCCCCAACTTCAAAATTTCCCTTTGTCTCTGACTTTGTATACTGATCTGATGCAGAAGCATGGAGACCAGTGGCCTGTGGCAGCCATAAGAATTGTGTTACAGGGGCAGTGTGTGTGTGTGTGTGTGTGTGTGTGTGTGTGTGTGTGTGTGTGTGTGTGTGTGTGTGATAAGAGCTGTTAGTATCCTAGAGTTTCATTGCTTTAGGATGGGTCTAGAAAGATGCATAAGAACTTGTAAATACATGTGTTTGACATGAAAGCTGAGGGACTATTGAGGGGGGATCAGTGAAGGAAAGGGAAGAGAGGTGAGGCAAACATTGATGGGAAAACATGAGCAAGGTGCAATGATATATTTTCATGAAAACATCATAGTGAAATCCATTATTTCGTACACTAAAATTAATAAAAATATAAAAAAATTATTGAATTATTTCCTAAACACAAGAATTATCCATATTTTCCCCACATTATACATTCAGTCTAAACAGTCAAAAGTTAATATCGCCTCATAAATGTTTGTATTTTACAGAGGTCTTTGGATGCTTCAAGCAAATGTGAGAAGTGTTTATTGGTCTGCAGAACTATAGTCTGTGTTGAGGAAAAAACATCTGTCTTTAGTCTGTAATAATGTCTGCTTTCCATAGGAATCTTTGTAAGCACTATGCTATTAGGCAGGTGACCCTCCTTTATCTGTGGTCTACTCACTGTTCTTAAAAAAGGAAGGCAAAACAAAAACAACAACAAAAAGGACAAATAAAAACAGAGAAATAAGGCAGAGCATGATGGCATACCCATGTAATCCCAGCACTCGGGAGGCAGAGGCAGACGGACCTCTGTGAGTTCCAGGCCAGCCAGTGCCACACAATGAGACTTTGTCTCAAAGAAAAATTAGAAGAATAATACTCTTGTCTTCTATAATGGACCAGGTGATGATATCCAATAAACACCATAGGAATATTACAGGAGAAACTGAAGTGGAGGCAATAATATAATCATCTCTCTTACAAGAAAAGAATGACAACGTGAGCTGGAAAGATTTCATATCAACAACACTAGAAAATATGATTCATTTAAGCAATTGCTTCCAGATACTTTAAAAATAATCAAGGTTAAATATACATCTATACTATAGAAAGTATGAGTAACCTGGACTCCTGGTAATCATGCACTATTTCTTAAAAAGCATAGAAGACAGAACTCCTTTCAAATTCAGTGTCATTATAACATTAAATTTTTCTTCTAAAAAGCATTTGCTTTTATCAATAGTTTTCCAACAAAGCATTGTTTGTCATGTATGAAAGCCTATTTGAGTTTTCTTTTTTATTTAATATTTGTGTCGCATAAAATCAGGCTGAGGTTTTTTTTTTAGTTTCTCCTCACTGTTCCTCAAATCTGGATTGGTCACACTTTTTGTATTTTTTAATTTTATAGCTGATGACTTGTACTTTTGACAGACTTCTCTGTCTTTGTCCCCTCTGACACTGTTCACTGTAATTTCCTACTGACAAGGCCATAGCATAAAAAAAAAAAATGAAAATCATCCCCCATGAAAACCAGCCTCTTGCTGCTTGTGAATGCCTCCAACACTTTCTAAAGCTCTAAAGAGACTCCCAGTTATTCTTTAGAGTAAGGAATTCTTTAAAAGGCAGAAATGTTTTCTCTCGTGGCCTTTTAAAACCACAAAAGTATGTAACCCGTTTAAATTGCAAACGCTTCCATGACACCTGTTTCTGATTTGCTCACAGCATTTTCCACTCTGCAGCTCAAATGCAAACTGAAAAATGTTTTGAGCTAAATGAGGGCAATTAAAAAAAAATGGCAAGATTTAGAAAAGAAGAAAAAATCTCTCTAATGAGCGTATCATATAACCCTTTAACTTTGCTTAAGGGATTTTGTGGTTCAGTTGATAATTCTAAATGCTTTGGTATTTGCCCTGAGTCCTTTGGTGCCCGAGAGATCTGTAGGAAGGATAGTGGTAGTTTGGGCATTGGTGCTTCTTCTTCTTCTTCTTCTTCTTCTTCTTTTTTTTTTTTTTTAAAGTTTGAGACAGAGTCTCATGATGCAGTCCTGGCTGGTCTCAAACTCACAGTGATCTGCCTGCCTTTGCCTATAGAGGACTGGTATGAAAAAGCATTTGCCACCAAACCTAGTGACACTGGTGTTCTTTTAGAAAGATGCCTGGGCTGAGTCAGTTCCAGAGCATGGAGAGTCAGCGCTTAAACCCCCTGCTCCTGGGTGTACTGCCTGCAGTGGTCACAGCACCGTAGGAAAGATAAAAGGCCATGGGAGAATATACACTCTAAGGTTTGGTCTTGACTACACTCGGATATGGGGGGTTCACATAGTTACCCTAGGTAGTAGTTTTGTATACATTTGTATACATGACTGGAAACCCCACGGATGCTGCTGACTCAAGTTATTTGTGTAAAGTATATTCCTGACAAAGTGCAGTGATTGATGGATGGGAGTAAAGGTTTTACTGAGTTCAGACGTCTCCAGCCCCAGCGTCCTAAATGGGGAACCACAGACAGTGTGAAGAGTAGGGAAGGGGATGCCTCTTGGTACATGAGGTAAAGCCATTCTGGCTACAGGTCTTGGTTTCCAGGCCACATCTACAAACTGCATTTCAAGCAAGTCTTTTGTGGAGTCAAAAAAAGGGAAAATTTAATCTCCATTTTATTGCTACTGATAAAATACTCTCTTAAAGAGTTTATAGGTGTACTTTTCAAAAGGATATAGTTTGTATATGACAGAAATTAAAAAAATCAGAGACATACATCATGCTTAGATTTTGTTCATAAAATTGAGGGAGATTCTCAGAAGAGATAAATGGGCTATTTCTTTTTAATCTAAGTATATTTTGCAGTATAATACATCATGAAAGTGCCATTCTCTTTTCATATTTTTCACACAAAACAGGGAAAAGTGGCGACTGGTATTTTTCCTTCCCATTTTCACTCTGCTTTGCGCTCAACCTCACTATGGAACCTGTAAATTAGTATTTTGATTTATTTACATTTGTTTGCATTAGAATGTAAGCTCCTAAAGGGAAGGACTACCAAGTCATTTGTTTTCATCCTTTACCTCCAGCAGAACTAGTATATGATTGTGAGTCTTCATTTGTAGGGTCAAAGAATGACGAGATTATTGCCATTTCATCACGGATAACCCTAGAGATCAATCTAATGGGAGAAAATCGAGTGGCCCCTCCCATTGTAGTCAGTATACTAATTATTCCTCTCATTTCCCCTGCCACCCTAGTTAGCTGGTGAAAAAGTTAAATTTTTAAAAAGACGTGTCCCCTTTAAGTGGGAAAGGTCTCGAATATGAACGGTGTCAATGATTCTTCAAGGAAGACCACCAAGTATGTGCCCCCATTATTTTCCTTCACTGAGCCACCTCCCTCTTGCTTTTCCCACTTGCAAAAGTATTGTTTAGCTACACATCTGAGCAACGAGTATGGAAGAAGAGGAGCAGCCAGGGGTTTGGTGATAATTATTCACAAAATCTTCTCATGTTTTCCACATTGTTTTTAATGTCACACTGGAGCAATGAGCATTCCAGCCTCTTCTCACCTTGGCATGTTTTCCCGTTGAGCATGAGTCGATAGCCTGGCGGACAGACACACTGGTAGCTTCCGATGGTGTTTTTGCACTCATGTTGGCAAGTATCTCTGTTTTGACATTCATCAATATCTGTTCAGAAAGAAAGCAGAGTGTACGATCATGCCAAATGTTAAGCAGAATCTGTGACAGAGCCATCAATACCAGTGGCTGACATAAGATACATTTCCTGCTGATTTTACATTCATGCTCTTAAAAGTGCTTAGAGCTATTATACATCAAAGTTTGTTTTTAGTGAAATAAATAACTTCGTTACAATATGCACCACACTATGTTATAATGTACGAACATTTCTTTATCATCTTATATGCACAAATATGAGCTGAAGCCTCAACTTTGCCATTTTTTCTATGTGATGCTAAATTGCATTAAAATACAGGGGTGACAGATTTGTATAGGATCCTAAACCACCAAAGAACTGACTTTGTGCTAGAAAGGTAAAATTTGCCTGGAGGTTTCTTTTTATATTAAATGGAAAAAGAGCTATCCATTTAAAAATGATTATTTTGTATGCATGAGTGTTTTGTCTACATGTTTGTTTGTGTATCATGACTGTGCACTGTATATGGAGGCCAGAAGAGGGTATTGGGTCCCCTGAGACAGGAGTTACGAACTGCTGCAAGCTGCCTTGTGGACGCTGGGAATCAAATCCAGCTCCTTTGGAAGGGCAGCCAGTACTCATAACCATCTCTCTAGCTCCTGTTTTTTTCATGTAAGCTTTAGATGTCAGTCTCTCTGCATCTTCTCCCTACAGCTTCTATACATAGCTTTTCCATATGCAGGTATTTTCAGGTGGAAATATTTCCATATTTGTGAGAAATACTTCTCAATCTCTTTATATAATGGCTAAGTGCTAGTGGTAAACACATGTCTACAGCTGTGCTAAGCTGGACCGCCCCTTTAACGTCTCAAAGATTTCAGTCAATTCTTCTGCCAGAAGGAAACATAGAGACCACCTATTCTGTGTCATTGGGTTTGTTGGAAGATTCATGCACTGCAATAAATGGGAAAACATTTTATAAATCACAAGGGAGGTGCCAGCTATCATTAAATTGAAAAAATATCACACACACATTAAAAGTACAGTGAAAGTAGATGATAATCCAAATTCAACAATTGTTTTTGTATTCCAGTTGCGGTTTGGGTGGATCATCTCTTTCATGGTCCCTGAGTGTACACTAACCAATGGAACACTGAAGAATATGGCAAGAAGTAGGAACAGGAATGCAGAAGTGTAGAAATAAAGAAAAGACAAAGTGAGGCCTGGGAGATGTCTCAGAGCAACTGGATTTGTTCTTGTTGTGTGCTTTGCACATGCTAAAAATATAATTGCAATGATTCAAAATCTGTTAATGATACATATTCAGCAAATATTCACTTCCCATGTTTATGCATCATTTTAGCTAACCAAAGTATTCATTTCATAATTTGTGTGAGTTATTTTTGTCTTTCCTCTTTAAATATTTGCTTTAATCTAAAACAACAATAGAATTTCAAATGTCTTTGAACTGCAAGTCATTAACATGGAGCTTCACAACATATGAATTTTAAAATGGCCAAGTGTGACTTCTGCTTTCAGAACTGAAACAAAGTTCATTATTTCTGTTAAGCCCTGGGATCAACTGTTTAAAAACTAAAATTTGCTCAAATCTCACAGGATTCCACAGTGTCAATTTAATCCTTTTGTGACTTGTCTGTCCCAGATGGTTAATTAAGGGCAGTCTTTGTTTGTTGTAAGTTGCTTTTGTTAGATGATTCCAGAGCTGTCTGCAACCCCAGTGTGAATATCTTTATTAGTCCCAATAAAATGTTCACCATATTTTAGGAAATATCCAAGCCTCCTCATTGTCTCCTCAATAAGTGGAAAGATCTATAGGTTATTGAATTATAAAAGCTTACTTTAGATTTTACATGACTGATATATTCATTCTGAAACAGTCCTGAACAATGTGTGCCTATCAAAGGGAGATAATTTTGATGCACACAGTACTGGTGTAATACAAACATCAAGAAAGAAAAACTTTACTAGACTCAGTATGAAGGAGCTGCAGCTACAGGCCATGATGGGAAGGAGGAAGTTGGGTTACTAGACTCTATATGATGGAGATGCTGCTATAGGCAATGATGGGAAGGAGGAAGTTGGGTTACTAGACTCTATATGATGGAGCTGCAGCTACAGGCCATGATGGAAAGGAGGGAGTTGGGCTGATAGACTCTATATGATGGAGCTGCAGCTACAGGCCATGATGGGAAGGAGGGAGCTGGGCTGATAGACTCTATATGATGGAGCTGCTGCTACAGGCAATGATGGGAAGGAGGGAGCTGGGTTGTTAATATGAGAACCTTTCTAAAACTACTCTTTACCTTCAGGTGTTAGAGCACAGCAATTAGGCGGTACACGATGTGAGGGCGTGGTTTAGTTTATTTACAGCATGAGCAGGAGCAACAATTTTGAGGAAAGAGAATAAAAATAGAACAGAAAAAAAGAGTTTGTCCAAAATGAAGAAAAAGTGGGATGGTGGCTGGCGCCAGAGTCCCACCAGTAAGAATAACTGTTCCGAAGACATTCGGAAAGACAGTATGAAGAGTGAAACGTTTTGACTAGTGAAGAGTCAGATCAAAACTGTAGGCATGGAGGGCTGCCAATCACTCAGAATGATGTGATATGCAGAGAATCAGTGGCTGTGGGGTTATTTTCCACATTGGACCAAATGTAGGGCATTGTTAATAAATGGATTAAAGTTTGAGCATATGCCATTGACTGTGTCTATAGTTCTGGAAAGCTCATCACAGAACAAAGTTCACATAACCATAAAAATAAATTTTAAGTACACCAGGATAACTAGAAAGAAAAACACTGGAAAAAAATATGAATGCAATAACAAAGTATGAAGCTCAAATTTTCAGAGGGTCTGGAGGATATAACTAAACCCAGGCAATAGGACAATCTGGGTTCACCTGAAGTTGACCAAGGAAACATGTCAGAAAAGATAACAGGATGGAGAAGAGTGAAAAAAAAAGAAGAAATAATAATAATAAAAAACAAATCAGAAGGAGAAGAAATCCTTAAAACACTAAGAAAGTTTAAATAGAAAGTGCATGCCACTAAGGATAAGCAAAGTGTAGAACACATAAAGAGAGCTGTAAGGATGAATGGTCTGGTCCAACAGTCTGAATTTTTACAGGATTTCTCCCTTGTTTCCCTCTTTTCCTGGTGGCTTTCTTTAGCCATCTGACAAGCTAGTGGGGCCAATTGCTATTTGCTAACTCTTGATGCCTAGCTCATTGACATACAAACTGGATACCTACCGAAAGCTGAGTTAAATATATGGCAAGGGGAATATTTACAACTTAGCTGAAAATAAGGTCTCAGATTTTCTAGGGGAAATTACAGTTAATGTTTGTAAAATTGAGTTACTGGCTTTTGAGTTTAGATAAAGATACTAAGCACACATATTTTGGAGCAACGCAAACAAATCTTGCTCTGGATCACATTATCTTTCTATTCATAAACATAGAAAATAATCTAACTGAGAAATTCCATGGTGAAACTAGGGACAACAGCCAACATCCGGATGTTGGTTGTTATATAGAACAGCTGTCTGAGTCACTAACACTCTCATTTCTAAGCCACTAATTTTGCATCATACAAACCTACGATCTGATCACTTCATATTATGTGACAATATGAGTATCTTCCTAAAAACTCACATTATAGACCACACTGACATTTATATCTACATAGGATTTAATCCAGTAACACTTTTCAAGAATAATCAGAAAGAGAAACTTAATATAACACAAAAGATTATCAGAATGCACACATGCAAATACACCGTTTATTTAGATGAAGTTTATAGTCTCTCAGGTGCCGGCATATATGTCTTAAAACTTTGAGTCAGTCCAGACTTGAGATGAGATACAGTTCAGTGCACTGAACACAGGTGCTATAGACATGCTTAGACTCTGGACAAGAAGTGAGCTCACAGAAAGGAAATGCAATATGGCTGACATTTACCTACACATGTGTCATGGTTTGCCTCAGAGCCTTCAGGGCAACTTTTCCTAATAGTCCTTCTAGTCCTGGAGAAAGATGCTCTGCTGTTTCTATACTCTGAGTAGGAGCTGTAGAGTTGTGAGTGCTGTCTGTAAGGCTGCCGAGGCTGATAATCACTTCTCACAGGGGAGAACCGGGCATGGTTATAGCTACTGTATTGAGTGCCATAACTCGACAGCCTCTCCAATCCAGCGCAAGATTTCCCATCCCCTAACAAATGTTGTCCTGGTGGACAGACACACTTGAAGCTGCCGGGGGTGTTGGAGCACTGATGTGCACAAGGTTTAGGTGCTTGCTCACATTCATTAATGTCTGCGCATGTGCCATGATCCATAAAAGAGAGAGAGAGAAAAAAAAGCATATATACACACAAAACAATCAGTCTGTGAAACAAAAACTAAAGACATTGTATTATTCTCAATAATGGTGCCAAGGCTAAGCACCCAGTTATGAATACTTAGAAAGAATCTGTGCCACTGTTTCATACGTGCACATTTTATTTAAACATCCATACTCCAGCAGGTGCCCTGGGAAGCTGGATACTAGTTCTGGGCATCCATCTTCTCTTTCTTTTACTGTTATAGCTGTAAGACCCAATGAGATATTGCAGCCTTGTCCCCTTGCCTTCAAGGTAACACCAAGCTTGGATGTGCATCACTTTGGGCTACGCCGACACACGTCTTTATATGCAGCATGCAAGACTGCCGTTTATGTATTTCATCTTATTTTAGGCTAGTCATACAGCAATGGGTTTAACTATGGAAATACTATAAACCCCACACTCAGCTTTCTGAATTAAACTGGGCAGGGACATGCTACAATATTAAAAATGTTTCACCTTCCTTTGAGAGTAAAGATACAAAAAAAAAAAAAGCATGGAACCCAAATTAGTGTAATTTATAATAAAACAAAAATAATTTAAATGTCTCTGTGTATGTCCTAATAAAATGATATATGCATATATCAAAATTTTTCTCTTTTTGAAAAGATCTATTTTATTCTTAATTTTTTTTCTCATGTGTATGTGTGTGTTTCTTCTGTGTGTTTGTGGGCACCCTCAGAGGCCAGAAGAGAGTCTAGGTCCTTGGAGCTGGAGTTGCAGGCATTTGCTAGCTGCTTGCTGCGGGTGCTGGGAACTGAACTTGGCTCCTCTGGAAGCCTCGTAACTGCTGAGCCATCTCTCCAGCCTTTCCTTTTCCTCTTTTGACTCACAGATTCCTCAGATGTATTTCTAGCTCTCCTGGTTGGTTCGCACTGTGGGAAACACTCACGTGTTTAGATCCAGTGTTCATGAATCTATAAAGATCTGTATGCTCATTTATTATTTTCTTATGTAAGTGAGCTTCGTCTTTCCACACTGATCATGGCCTTCATAACTATATTCCCTACCCAGCGGCAGCAGGGCTCCTTGCCAAACAAAATTGCCTCACATTGCACCTCTCCTTGTCTTCCCATTACACAGTTTGGAGAAAATCTAAGCTCTTTGCTCTGGCCTCTGTCTTCTGCCCAGCTGTGCTCCAATAGCTAGCCCTGTGTCCATCTCTGAGCACGGCCGGTGTGGACCCACCTGCCCGGCTGTGGCCTGTTTTCTCTTTAGTGCTTGTTTGAACCTCCACACACTGGCTGCCCCTTCACCCCACTCTCTGGAGTGGTGCTGCTCACCCTGGCCTGCATCATCCTCCCGCTAGCCCTGTTTGATGTTCTTAGATTGTTAATCACCATCTGATTTTGTACTCATATTTATCCTGGAAGTACCTTTCTCCCCATGAAAGGTAAACCCCATGAGGGCAGAGACCTGCTCTACAGTGTTTAGAGTTAATTTCCCACAACTGAGAACATCACTCAGAACAAATTATGTGCTCAATAAACTCTGCTTGAAATAAAGAAGCAGTGAGTATGGATGCCTGGGGTCAAGTCTGGTCACTAACAGTAGAAACAAAAAGTGTCCTATAGTGAACTGTGCCTTGAGGACAGAGAAACCTGGATTTAAAAGTGGAAGGAATGGTAATTCTGTTGGTCCTCAGAGGGCTGAAATTGTATGTGGAATTTGTAGTCAGCCATCTCTACTAGTGCATCCGGTCTCTCTACAGTTAAAACTCCCAGATGCATGGATACATAACTACAAGCTTGCAGCTTTTCTGTTTTGAATTATTAATTTTGACTTAATAGTTAAGCCAAGCTCATTTTCTTCCTAGATATCAAGGGAACAAAGACACAGAATCACGTTTTACTGAGACAAAAGCTCATCATAGCTTGGAGAATTTTATAATGTTGTTTTTCTTTTTTCTTATATGTCAACAAATAAAGTGTTTCTTGGCAACTCATCCTGCAAGTTGAAAAACCACATGAAAATCAGGGATCAAAACGAAATCCATTAATCCATCACTACAGTGGCAGGAAAACATTAGAAAATGTTGAAAACAAAAGTAATAATTTGTTTTAAAACCTATTCTGGAAAGCAAAAATTAAAATGAACATTTTAAACTCTTCAGGGAAATGACCTTTCTTTATTCCTCAGAAGAATGTTAGATATACAACTACCGATCCATGTCCAGAACAAACTAACATTCCACTCCATACATCACTGTAATGGCTGTTCAAGAAATTCAGTGACAAGATCTAGACAGGCATTGCATGTTATAGAATATAAGCTATAATATCTAAATAGAAGAATAAAATGATGTGTTACACATTTATCCTATTAATATAATAGCTTATAAAAAGGGTGCTGGCATGAACATTTGCTATGTGCAAAGTACTATGCTAGGAGCAATATAAAAACAGAACTAATTGCTGTAAATTGTTTAATAGACAAACAAGACAACCAATTTTAAAAACAGATTATAAGACCCTAAAGCATATATCAAAATCCCATTATTTAAAAGTCCATATAGTTTTTTTTTTACTTCACTTAAATAGTCTGATGATAAATGACTTAATAGTTCAGCTTCTTGATTATAGATACACATTTTTTTTAAAAGTACATGGTTACTCTGTGTGTGCATGTGTACCCACATGTGAAAGACAGGGGGCGGGGATAAAGTGTCTACCTCTATCACTCTCTGCCATATTGCCTGAAAACTTTTAGGTTCATGGTTTTGGCTAGGCTGGCCAGTGAACCCCCAGTGTTCACCTGTTTCTGTTTCCTAATACTGAGGTTATAGGCAAACAAGGCCATGTGCTGTTGGTTTTCTTTTCTTTCTTCTTCTTAATGTGGGTGCTGGAAATTCAAACTAAAAAAAGTTTCCAGGCTTGCACGAGCAAACACTCATATCCACTGGCCCATCTTCCCAGCCTATGGTTATCTTCCTGTAGATATCGCTCACCATCTGCCTTATTCTATAGTGCATTATGACTAGAATGGAAACAAATAGGCAATTGGAAGAATTGAATGAGATATTTTTAGTTCAGAGAATAGCATACAGTGAACATTAAATATTGTAGTCAATGTAATAATTACCAGTTCACCTAAATTGTGCTAAGGTTTTTATATGCTTAAATTTTCATACTACATATAAATATATTCTGTACTGAATAAAATGTATCTATGTAAACATTTATGTCATGTGCCTAGAGAAGTAATAAGATAATCACGAGAATCAAGTTGCCATGGCTGTTATATTGGAAGTTCACTTTGCTATATATGCATTACTTAGGAAACACTCAGGAAATGGCCATAATATTACTTGAAATGCCAATATAAATTGAATTCAATGTGAAGTCTCTGAGGTAGTAACCAGACTATGTTACAACTTACTAGCCTACTTATACATCTACTAGGTGTAACAATAGAGCATGACCATACATGTCTGCTAAGGCCAGGTAACCCTATCAGCAGTTGAATTACTCTGGATGGGTTTTTGTTAACTTACCAATACAAGGTCTTCCAACTCCTTGGGACCGATAACCTCTTGGGCATGCACACCGGTAGCTGCCTCTCATGTTCTCACATATTTGGTTATATCTGCACTGATGGGTCCCGTCTTTGCACTCATCGATGTCTACAGACAGGGAGGCAATAAAAAGCAGTATTTCCTCAAACCTGGAGTCATCATACTTAGAATTCACATTCTGCTGATTGTCAAAGGTCATGCTTCTCACTATGTTGTTGAGATTATATTAAATTCGGATTTAGGACTCGGGAGTCAGGAAACCTGGGTTCAGCTCTCAGCACTGCTGCTATTAACTGGCCCTCCCCACCCCCTTGCTTCACACTGTGGAAAGAGTTTTGTTCTTTGTTTTTGGTTTTGCTTCTTCTCTGTACTTCGATTCCTTTGGCCCTCTTATTTGTCCCAAAGGTCATTGTGTAGGCAGATTTGGAGCCATGGTGCTACATGGCTGCTGACCCCCAGTTCCACAGCTGCAGCTGCCAGCTGGACATCTCCATGTCCTCTCTGAACTGCACTGCAAAGGCAGCATGCCCACTTTTACCCTTTCTCTCTTTCTTATAGCAACAGCACTCCTTCGAAGTCAACCCTGGCTGCTAGTATCAGAGTCATCTTTAAGTTACTTTTGCAGCTGGGTAGTTTTGTAACCTTCCACTGAAGCCATAGATGTCTCCATTTACATTCTCACTGAGCCAGATTTCTGCTGTCCCTTCTTATTCTGATATTTCAGTTCATGTCATTTCTAATTATCTTAGACCTAATTATAGAGTCAATATTCCTATAAACAAACACTGCTGGATGCTATGGTAGGCGATGCTCAGAACAGGCTGCTACTCCACTGAAGGAAAATAGTTAGCTATATGCATAGTGTTAGAGCTACAAAGTGTTTGAAAGGTGATAGTCCAGGACTTGCCCCTAGAAGTTCCTAGGTATACAAACCCTTCATGTACCTCAATTATCAACAAGTGGTCAGTATTCCACATCTAGCTATTTCTTCTGAACACAGGGCTTTCTTGTCTTCCCTTTCCTACCGTCAGCACAAGTTAACAGTCCCATCAACTTAAATTTAAATGTGCTTACTTCCACCATGCTTTTGATAGTCTTACATATGATCGCTTGATTGCTGTCTTGGTCGCTGCTCAATTTTATTTGCATCTTTTATGGTGTTTTCATTGCCCCCCCCCACCTAGTTTTGATAGGAGAGTAAGCCGAATTAATGCTCTGTTTTTATTTATTATTACATTTACTTATTGTGTGTGCGGAGGGAACTCACATGCCACCACACACGTGGAAGTCTGACAGATCTCTCCTTCCACAGTGTGGGTCCCAGGGACTGAATTCAAGTGGTCTGGCTTGGCTATAGGAGTCTTTACCTGCTGATCTATCTTTTTATTTTTTTTTATTTTTTAAAAGGATTCGTTTATTTATTTTTTTAATTTTATTTTATTTTATTTTACAATACTATTCAGTTCTACATAATAGCCACAGATTCCCTTGTTCTCTCCCTTCCTGCGCCCCTCCTCTTCCCCCCAGCCCACTCCCCATTCCCACCTCCTCCAGATCAAGGCCTCCCCCAGGACTGGGATCGACCTGATAGACTCAGTCCAGGCAGGTCCAGTCCTCTCCTCCCAGATTGAGCCAAGCGTCCCTGCATAAGTCCCAGGTTTCAAACAGCCAACTCATGCAATGAGCCCAGGACCTGGTACCACTGCCTAGATGCCTCCCAAACAGATCAAGCCAATTGACTGTCTCACCTATTCAGAGGGCCTGATCCAGTTGGGGGCCCCTCAGCCTTTGGTTCATAGTTCATGTGTTTCCATTCATTTGGTTATTTGTCCCTGTGCTTTATCCAACCTTCATTTCAACAATTCTCGCTCATATAAACCCTCCTCTTTCTCACTAATTAGACTCCCAGCACTCCACCTGGGGCCTAGCCTTGGATGTCTGCATCCAGATTCCTCAGTCCTTGGATGGGGTTTATGGCACAACTATTAGGGTGTTTGGCCATCCCATCACCAGAGTAGGTCAGTCCCGGCTATCTCTCCACCATTGCCAGCAGTCTTTTGTGGGGGTATCTTTGTGTATTTCTGTGGGCCTCTTTAGCTCTTTGTTTCTTCCTTTTCTCATGTGGTCTTCATTTACCATGGTCTCCTATTCCTTGTTCTCCCTCTCTTTTCTTGATCCAGCTAGGATCTCCCGCTCTCTTTCCCTCAACCCTTGCCCTTGATCTATTTTACTCACCCACTTTGTTTTCATTAATTGCTGCAGTTTTTAGATCTACTAGTTCATGTAGGCTGGTACAGAATAGATAAACAAAGAATAAACTTAGAAGAAATATAACTTATTTTATATTCTAAGTTGCAAATTGATGACATCTGGTGACTTTGTAAGCTGTTACGGAATAGATGACAAGGAATAAAGTTGAGGTAAATAGAATTTATTTATTTTCTTCTCCTTGATTTAATAAAGTAGTTCTAGAATAATTATATTTTAAAATAAGTCTATAAATAAGCCTTTTCTTGACTTTGCTGTGAAGTTCTAAGCAGATATGCTAAATTTCAAGCTAGAAATCGCATGAGTTAATGCTAATCTATGTAGATATTAAACTTTGTAAAAAAAATGTTTGATGGACAGGAGCTCAAAATGGTCCTAAGTCTGCATAAGGGGCTTCCATCTCCTTGTACTCCATGATGTTGAGATTCTAAAGCTCAAGCATGCCAGGACTTAGAGGAACTAGTGGAAAAGGATTTTCTTGTTAACTCAGTTTCCGTCATCACCTTATTCTGGAATAGATACCTTCCTTAGCTTGTTGGTGTTAAAGAGTTCTCTGTCAGGGAAAGAGCATGGCACTCACCAATGCAGGTCCCGTTTTCAGCCTTGGTCATTCCATTTGGACAAAGATCAATGCACTTAAAGCCACCTCGGGTGTTCTTACAGTGTTGGTCTAGTCTGCACACATTCTGTCTACATTCGTTCACATCTCGACAAAAGAACAAAGGTGATACAGATGAGGTAAATGATTGATTCCACTTCTCTAGAGAAAATAATCCTTAGGATTTTAAGGTAATTATAAATCAATATACATGTGTATAACATAATTGCTGCATGTGATAAAAGTGCTTAAGTCTAACAAGGTACATTAATTTATTTTACTTTAAATCAGAATGAGAAAGTATTATTTCACAGAGTTGGTAGCCATACTTATATATGATATAAACTTAATGTGTATACATACATACATATCCATGTATATATAAACTTAATGTGTATACATATATGCATATATTTGCACACACATATATGAATGTAATATATATATATATATATATATATATATATATATATATATATATATAAAATGTTTAAGACCCCAGTGGTTTTATCATTCAAGTATGGAGCTGGGAATCTATAAAATGTCACTTGATTATGCTTTTTGTACAGATTACAAGCATGGGCATAGCTCGGTACTTGAATAAGTAAGCATGTACGTTTAGACAATTCAGCACTGAAAAATTAGAGAAGTCTGGAGAGATGGCTCAGTGGGTAAGAATGCTTGATACGCAAACATAAGGATTGGGGTTTGAATTTCCAGAACCCATGTAAGAACCTGGGTGTGGCTGCATGTGAACCCATAACCTCAGTGCCATAGGAAGGTAGAGTCGGGAGAATGGCTGGGGCTTGCTGGCTGCCTGGTCTAGCAGAAAAACAGTGAACTTCAGTTTCAGTGGGAGATGCTGTCTCAAAGGAATAAGCTGGAGAGTGACAGGCCAGGTCATTGATGTCCTCCTCTAGACTGTGCACACGTGCATACAAGCTCTCTCTCTCTCTCTCTCTCTCTCTCTCTCTCTCTCTCTCTCTCTCTCTCTCTCTCTCTCTCTCTTTCTGAGTTACATCAATATAATCATTGTGAATTCAAAGTAAGCATCTTACCAATGCATTTTCTGCCTTTGAGTTGATAGCCAGCTTCACATCCACACTGGAAACTTCCTATGACGTTGAAGCAGCGTTGGTGACAGGGATTGGATTCCTGACATTCATTAATATCTGTCAAATAAGATCAAACTTTCAGTAGATGTTGTTAGGAAAGCTGAGGACATTCATTCCAAACATTTAATCATTTACCAATCTTGATGATGATCATGGTTAAGACCCCAGACTAACCTGATACATGCAGTCTCGTAGTCTCTGCTACACAATTAATACAATCAGCTGCCGGAAAGGGCTTATTCCTCTAATACTTCTAAACATAGATGTTTACTAATGGTTCAGAACTCTGTTGGTTAAATTCTGGCTTGCTTTAAGTATTTTACTGTGTGGCCCCCACCCGTTTCTGGGAATTTTAAGCTCTGGAATTCTGTTGAAAGACTGGAATGAAGATAGAAGAAAAGAAAACAAAGCAAACTGACAGGAAGCTGGAAGGTCCTTTGCAAGTGGCCTTATTTCCCTGCCCTGGTTGCTACTCTCCTGACAAGCCTATCGTGTTGTGTCTGACTTAGCAACCTCAGCAGCTCTCCTCTCCTTCTCTGCGGTCACTGCCAAACTCGTCCCAACATGACCTGGTTGGTTCACAGTGTAAAGAAGAGGAGGATGCAAAGCCTTGGTACCTTCCCTTCTCTCCCTTACTCAGTCCCGGGGCGGGGGGAGACAGAGAGAGAGAGAGAGAGAGAGAGACAGAGACAGAGACAGAGACAGAGACAGAGACAGAGACATCCCCCTCTCATAAAAGAAGTCTATCTGGGTTTTGCACCTCTGAAGGCACCTTCTCTTTTCTCATGAACACGGGGACTGTAGCCCATCAGTTGACCACTCCTCTTGTGTAGGTTCGAAGTCCATCTTTCTCTTTAGTCCTAGGCATAGTCAAGCCTCTTCCCTCTCCTAGGTCATATATACCTCAGTCTCCTTTCTCCTCTCTGTTGTTCTAATACAAATCCTTCAAAAGGACAATTGCCATATTTAGGCTCTTTGTTCTAAAAATTGAGACCGTCACTGTCCCTTATTTACTCCCTCTACTTGAGATCTTCTAATTTAGCTCTTGAAAGGCACAGCGTATTAATTCATATAAGTTCATGTACATAATCAAATACTTGATGATTCTCTTCTTGGTGTATCTCTTGCCTTTCCTTTTCTTTGTTTGCATGGGCCCTCATCTCTTTTCACATTGCTTGCCAGAAAAGGCAAATGCCATTAACAACCAGAAATGAATAACATATTGCTTCTATGTGCATACCTATATATTGACTTTCTTTTTCTTTACTTATTCTTTGTTTTCTAATCACATTATTTTATACAAGTTATACACGATTTTTTATAGCTTGATTTTTCTCGTTCCTGCAAAGTGGCTGATGGTGTAGGGGAATCATCCCCTTCTCTTCCTACTATTTAGTTTGGGATCTACTCTTTTTGACTCTGTGAAAAATCCTGACATCAGTGTTGTCAGTTATTGCCAAAATTTTGAATCAACCATGGTGTCATTTAGTAGGTAAAAAATAAAAAAGCGTGAAACATTCATATGGTGGTATATGACTTGGCCCTAAAAGAAATGTACTGTGAAGCCATGCAAAGAGTCACGAAGGACCTCAATTACTAACCCTAACCCTGTCTCCAAGGCTGTACACTGAAGAATTCTGGCATACATTGTTATATACATTTGAGACAAGGAAACACTGTGGAGACATTAAATATATCAGGATTGCAGAGACAGAGATGGACACATGGGAATCAGCGTGTTTTTAGGATCATGAAACTATCATACCAGTATAAGTCTGTGCAAATACATAGAATGTCCAACACTGAGAGTGAGCACTAATGTGCAGGGTGGCCTCTGGTGGTGTCTCAATGCGGCTCATCAAAATGAAACAAAGGCAACACAGGGCAGCAGGAAGCTGATAGTGGAGGGAATTCGGATACGTGAAAAGGGTGTCAGGAAATATGTGAAACTCTACTTTCCGGTAATTGAAAAAGATTTATTTTAATTATAATTATGTTTATGAGTGTATGTCTGCATGTGGTACATGCATGTGAATGCATGTGGAGGCCAGAAACATCTGATACCCTTGGAGCTGGAGCTTTGGGAGGTTGTGAGTGGCCCTACGTTGGTGCTGGGAACCAAACTCAGATCTTCTGAAAGAGCAATAGATATTTTCAACAGTGTCATCATCTCTCTATCCCTTTTGCTAAATTTTGATTTCAAATTCACACTGATTTAAAAACAAAATCTCTATTAAAATAATATAATAATGAACATCCTAGTCTACACTGAGTCTTCTCCTTTGGAACAGATACTATTAGATTGTGTTGTATGATCTGCCTTCTCAAATGGTAATAAGCAAATGGTATTCAAAACTACTGTGCTAAAAACATTATAAACAACTATGAAATATCATATCTCCATAAGAACTTGTCAAACAACTCCAGTTTTGAAACATCCAAGCTGTGGCTATCCATATTTAAGTTCTTCTGAGAGAGCGGAGGCCCATTAGCTTTATAGGTCCCAATTCTTTCCCTTTTATATGGCATCTGTCCCTTTAAACGATTCAGAAAGTCTAAACTTTGGTATCAGAAGGTTGGCTCGATGGATAAAGGGCTTGCCATAAGCATGAGGACTGGAGTTTGGATCTTCACACTCACATGAAAGTCAGGTGGGTGTGGCATGGGTGGGTGTGGCAGTTCACATGTAATTCCAGTTCTGAGAAGGTAGAGATAGAGGATCTTCAGGGCTAGCTAGCTAGATATATCAGCTAAATTAGTGAGCTCAAGTTTTGTGGAAGACATTGCCTCAGTAAACAAAGTGTTGAGCAATTGAGGAAGACACCCAACGCTAACCACTGGGCTCCACATACATGTGCACAGCCAACTGTACACCCACACATACCTAAGTACACATACACATATGTGTGCATAGCACAGACAGACAGACACACTTTGTACCTTGACAACTGAGCCCATCAGAAGTTCTTCGGAAACCTGTTCCACAATGGACCACACAGCGATAGGATCCAATGGTGTTGTCACAGTCCTGACCAGCATGACACGTATGTCCACCCAAAGCACACTCATCAATGTCTACAACAGAAGGGGGCATCACATTGAGGTGAACTGAAAAACAACTAACTTGAGAACTTGCTGTCAAGCAGGGACAAGAAGCCATAAGATAATTGAAAATATCAAAGAATAAGAAAGCTTGAATTTTTTGGTTGAGTCATTTAAAGTTACTAAGCATGCTGTGATGTATCTATAGGCCAATCACTGGATTAGACTATTTATAAATTAGGCGACTTTTAACAAATGAGTTGTTCTCTCTGGGATCTTCAGTGAGGTATCCCAGACATCCCTAATTTCCAGGTGCCTTTATGAAAGCAATGGCTGGCCAGTATTCTCTTTCTTACATTTTCAACCATATATAAGGATTTTTCTGTTTGTTGCAAGGCTGTGGGCAGAGGAAACTGGTAGAAGACTGGCCTACCATGTTTTTCCTAGGGAAGATTGTTTTGGTCATCAGATTTAGTTTGGAGGCTACCTTGGCAGGTTCTTCCATCGGCAGCTATGGTGAGGCCTTTGGGGCAGGAGCAGTAATAGGCTCCCATGGCATTGTGGCAGGTATGGGAGCAGGGATTCCCGGCTGTGCATTCATCTTCATCTAAAAGAAGACACAAAAGGCCATCAGTGTGTAAAACTCCTGCTTCCTAGGAGCTGCTCAAGTCCATGAGAATAATCGTGTCTAGATGCCTAGGACTTGGATCCAATATAACAGAGAATACTCTAACTGACACAGAATAAAACTGCTATGGAGAAATTAACTTGAAGTCTCAAAATTATTGCTGATAGTGAATACGTTTAGATTTTTAGTCTAAAACAAAAATAATAGCTAAAACACATTTATATTTACTTCGACCTAAAGGCTCCTTAGCAGTTACAACTTATTCTGCAAAGCATTCTTCAGGGATAGGATTTTTACAAAACTGTTCTAATTTGGACAGCCAATCTGGAGAACAGAGGTTAAGTGAACGCTCTCAGTCACTAAGGCTATTCCTGCCAGGGCTGAGCCTTGACTGCAGTCTAAACACAACCTCCTGCCAGTCCACTACATTCTGCAGGTCAGTGGAAGAGCAGCACTGTGCATGCCAACATGAAATCCTCAGCCATTTGCTAAGCTGTGACGTCCTGTGAGGGACAAAGCTGGATTCCCAGTTACTTGCGGGCTCTCTATCCCGTTCTGCCCCACGACTGAGCAGTTCTGTGGGTAGGTGAGCTCGTGTCCGTTCACGGATAGCCCACACCCATCGAGCCACTGGATGGAGATTAATGCTCTCTGTTCACTCCATTCTGTCCCTGGTCACCATCTCTGTTACACTAGACTGTGGCCAAACTGAAGCCGTATGGGCGTCGTCATCCCACTTAACCTCAAATGTAGTCTGCCATCTGATACTAGGCAATCTTAAGCAGTGTAACTTCTCTGCATCTCCATTCCTCAGGTATCAAGTAGAACATTTGTAGGCAGCTGTGATGATTAAATACCTAGGAAAATGGTAGCAGCAGTCCACAAAAGGATAATTATTAGTTGAGCCAGTGAGACGACTCAGCAGATAAAGGTACTTGCTCTCAATCCTGATGACCTAACTTAGATCCCTGGAATCACATAGTGGAGCCAGACATCTGCCTCTTACAAATTTTCCTTTGACTTTGTCATGAAGAATGATACCTTTGTCAGGAGCCACCACATGCCCCCTTCCACACTAAATAAATAAATGTAAAGGAAAGATAACCATTGCTGACACTATTGGGAAATGAAAATATTTTATTCACTCCTATACTTACCAGCACAAAAGGGTCCCACTGAATCTAAGGTGAAGCCAGAGGGGCACTGGTTACTGCGATCTCCTGCCGAAGGGAAGAAAGCACAATTAACTGGCCTGTTAGAACACTGGCACCCACTGCCATCCCAGTATAGCCTTCCTTGGGAAGATACATCAAAGAGGAAATAAAGAAAACACAGTATTGGAAACATGCAAGGATGGAGAACTTCATGTTTTTCCACCAGGAGTTAAATGAACTGGTCCAGAGAATGTTGGCAAGCTGACACTGGAAAAATTTTTTTTTCAGTTTAAGTTATACACAGAAATAGAAAGAAAACAAAATAATTTATTCTGTAATAGCTAAAGAGAACACAAAGATAACTGTGTATGCCAGGCACAGCCACAGATGCATCCTGTTGTCTTAACCGCTGGTACACTTTCATTGAAAAAGGAAGGATGCTGTGTGCAAACAACTGAAATTCATTGCCTTAACGGAAAATTAACATTCTAGGCAGGAGTCCTCATTTTTTGGGTGGTGGTGGTGGTGAATCTTCTCCATTTGCAATATTGAGAATTTTGAAATTGAAATTCTTGTGTGTGACTGTTTTCCTGTTCTGAGCAGTTGAGGCAAGGGCAATGGGCAGGTTGAGTTAGAGCAAATTTAAAGTAGATATCAGGAAAAAGGTCTTGGGAAGAATCTCTTTCCTGAGAGCATTCAAAGCACGAGGGAGGGAGTGGGAATAAGGTGGATGGAGCAAAAGCATCTGGCGTGTGAACTACATGATGCCTCGCAGTGGTTCTCAGCCTTCCTAATGCTGTGGAATAATCTTTTTGTACCCTGTGAATATGTGTCACTCTGATTGGTTTAACAAGAAGCTGCATGACCAATAGCTAGGCAGAATTTTCAGGGCAGAGAGGACACTGGGAAGAAGAAGGGAGTCGCAAGGAGACATGGAGGAAGCATGACATGTAGGAGATGAGGTAACAAGCCATGTGGCAGCGTGTGAATTAATAGAAATGTGTTAATTTAAGCTATAAAAGATAGTTAGAAACAAGCCTAAGCTATCAGCCGAGCTTTCATAATTAATAATAAATTGTCATGTGGCTATTTGGAAGCAGGCTGGCGGGACAGAGAAAGATCCATCTACAACCCTTTATACAGTTCCTTATGTTGTGGTGACCCTCAACCATACAATTATCTCGTTACTGTTTTATAATTCTAATGTTGCTACTGTCACAAACTGTAATGTAAATATCTGTGTTTTCCAATGGTAGTAGGTGACCCCTGTGAAAGGGTCATTCACCCCAAAAGGGTTCCCAAGCCACAGGTTGAGAACTACTGGCTTAAAGGTTACTATCTGCTTCATTTCATTCAAGCCTCCTGACATCCTTACTGCTGTCCTGATAACTAGTTTTCAGATGAGGCATCTGAGAGTAACAATTTAGAAACTGCTTAGGAGCAAAAGCTAGTGCGACAGTTTTAAGGAATAAGTCCCCTTAACTTTAAACTGCTGAGTTGGTTATTACAACTTATGTTCAGTTATCAACCTATTCCTACATCCTTTAAACTTAACCAGTATGTAGGTAGAGTTCCATGTTGGGGATGTACTTGTGAAAAAAATCATGTCATAGAAACATAATTCATTATTATCATATAGAAGCTTTGCATTTTGGGATATAATTGGGAGAGATATTTTTCCTTAGGTAGCATTTGGAAAATGTTGTGGAAGGAGATTCCTTATCTGTTATCATGATAAAGAAGATTATTAAAATTCAGTGCACAGAGCCGAGTGTGGTGGCCTGTGCCTGCAATCCTAGCACCTGAAAGGGTAAAGAAGGAAGATGGTGTGTTTAAGGTCTGTTGTAGACTATTATTTTAAGATATGTTACATTTGTTTATGCTGTGGAATATTTGTTTAATGATGCAAAGATGTGTTGCATTCTTTTATGTTGCATTTGTTTAAATCTGTGAAGCTGTGATCTTTGCCTGTATAAAACACCTGATGGTCTAATAAAGAGCTGAATGGCCAATAGCAAGGTAGGAGAAAGGATGGGCAATGCTGGAAGGCAAAGAGACTAAACAGAAAGAGAAATCTGGGATGAGAAAGAATGAAGAGAGATTAAGGAGCGAGAAAGTAAGGGGCCAGCCACCCAGCCACCCAGCCACCCAGCCACCCAGCCACCCAGCCACCCAGCCACCCAGCCACACAGCCACACAGCCACCCAGCCACCCAGCTAGCCATGGGGTAAGAGTGAAAGTAAGATATACAGAAGTAAGAGAAAGGTAAGTTGGGTGGTGGTGGTGATGCACGCCTTTAATCCCAGCACTTGGGAGGCAGAGCCAGGTGGATCTCTGTGAGTTCGAGGCCAGCCTGGGCTACAGAGTGAGATCCAGGACAGGCACCAAACCAAGATAAACCTTGTCTTGAAAAGAAAGGAAAAAAGAGAAAGGTAAAGGCTCAGAGGCAAAAGATAGATGAATAATTTAAAGTTAAGAAAAGCTGGCAAGAAAGAAGCCGAGCTAAGGCCCAGAATTTGTAATAAAGAATAAGCCTCTGCATGTAATTTGAGAGCTGGATGGCAGCGCCCCTCCCCCCAAAAAATAAAAAACAACCAACATTTTGGTGTTCCAACATGGGCACATAGAAAGCTGAACAACAAAGGTCAGTTCAGGCTATTATAGGGAGTTCCTAGTGGAAAAAGTTTTAAAAAGAAAAGCCCAGTGAGTGGGAAAGGCCCAGGGACAAGTTTCAACAGTTCCACAATGTATAGGAAAGTCCCCACCGTTTGTTCCTTGCTCTGAAAGACTTTGATGTAGGAAGGAGGCTGCAATTATAGAAACTTCGAATGTATATATTACATATTAAACATTCGAAGCCTTGAATGTATGTACTATAAATTAAACATTAGAAACTTTGAACATATGTACTACATACTAAACATTTCCACATGATTTAAATATGCAATGGATTTTTAAGGAATTCAACTATCATGTTGAATTTGTATCTTATTCTCCTTCATTTTATTCAGAATGTAACAAAGAATTCTTTAAGTTACCTCAGGTCCCCCGCCCCCTCTCTTCCCCAAAAAAGCACAGTAGGATTTTATAGGTCAGTTTAGGCATATGGCTAGTTTTCTTTATCTAAAGATTCTCACATTAAAACAAGATATCTTATTACAAATTATTTTCCTTTATTCATTCTTTTATTTCCATGTGTATATGTAGTGTATGTGTGTTTGCACACATGTATATGGGTACACTTGTCTGTGCCTGAGTGTGTGGAATCCAGATGTTGATGCTATGATGTCTTCCCTAACCTCTGCTTATCCACCTTGCTTTTTTGAGAAAAAGTCTCTCTCTCTCACTGAACCCCAGACTTGCCATTTTTACTACATCAGTCGACCTGGGAGCCTCCAGGATCCTTTAGTCTCTTCTGTGCTGGAGATACAGGCATGTGTCTCTCTGTGTTTGGCATTTAAGTGGGTTTTGACAATCCAAACTCAAGTCCTTTTGCTCGTATAGAAAACACTCTAGCCACTGAGATGTCTTCCTAGCCCAGTTTTTTATTGAATTTTTAATTTGTGTGTATATATGCCTGTGTGCATGCCTGTGGGCCACAGTGATCACATGGAGGTCAGAGGATAACTTGGAGAAATTGGTTCTCCCCTTCCACATTTGGATCTTCAGGTCATCAAGCTCAGTGTTAAGAACCATAACCCACTGAGACATCTCATCAGTCCCCCAGTCTTTACATTATAGTAAAAGTAGATTATTTTGAATTATAACTGTGATTTTAATCTGAATGTGGAAGACAGCATAAAGTATTTGTTTATGGTTATAATAATGGAATATAATAGTAGAAAATTTGAAAATCTAAAGTAAAATCCCCTATAACTTTATCAGTTGGAACAAACTATTCAGTTCATTGACACCTGGTGTTTCCATCTAGTCACTATTTTAATTAATCCATGCTTCAAATGTTAAGTATGGTTAAGTATGAAAATATTGGCTAATAATTGCCAAGCTTTATGAATAAAAAATCATTTGGTGAGCTTATCAAAAATATAGATTCTAGCTGGGTGGTGGTGGTGCATGCCTTTAATCCCAGCAATTGGGAGGCAGAGGCAGGCAGATCTCTGTGAGTTCAAGGCCAGCCTGGTCTACAAAGTGAGTTCCAGGACAGCTAAGACTGTTACATAGAGAAACCCTGTCTCGAAAAACCAAATTATATATACATATACATGCATACATATGTATATTCTGGATTGATGAAATGATTCATCAGGCAAAGGTACTTGCTGCCAAGCTTGAAGACCTGAACTGGTACCTGAGGCTGATGATACAAAGATGTTCACATGGCTTTAGGCTTTAGGCTGACATGTAGAAGTATCCATGGTGGGAGGAGAGAACTGACTCCTGAAAGTTTTCCCTTGACCTCTACATGTGTGCTATGACATTCATGCTTGTAAACACTCACACACACACAGTAGATGCTTTGATTTTCTATAATAATTATCAAGGGAAGACAAATAAGTTTGTTCTTAATAGTATGAGTATTTCCATAGCATCAGCCAGGTGTAGAAAATGCAGGCTTTATCACAGTGCACACTGTTTTTCAATCATTATTATGCCATAAATATTCTCTTCACTTGTGTAAACTTACAGTGGTGTCTAGTGCATGACCAACACTCAACAACTGTTAGGAAAAAAAATGAATTAACTATTTCTTGAAAATTGTTTCAATGATTATTTAAGAGGTTATTAAACATGTGTCATAATTTACATATTATTTCCAACGTCCAGAATGTTTATTTATTATTTTTCTGTTATAAAGAACACTAGGTGAAACCTCTAGAATAGTTATGTTGGGCTATTTCTGTGATTTTCGTTAGGACAGATTTTTGAGCACAAAAATGTGTTAAACAACCCAGAATGCAAGTGTGCCCCCTGCTGGTTCCTGGGAAACTGCAGGTGCATCTTTCAAATGTAATTCACGTATCATAGAACCACAGGTGCAGGGGCTGCAACAGAACTGACGTGTCTTTAAATGTGTTTGCCTATATTCTGGGACCCAGATTGCTCAGTAACAATCTCAGATGGTACAAAGTTGTTCACGTGGCTTTAGGCTTTTTAACATTTAACATTTAAGCCTAACTTGTAGACCTAGTCATGCCTGTGGTCAGCAATCAGTTTTTCCTCCTGAGGCACGTCCAATATTTTGGCGCTGTGATGAGATTTATTTCTCTACAAAGTTTGTGATCAAGGTTTTTGCATAACCACCAAGGAAAGCTATGCATGCACTGTGGGGACTGCTGAGTAAAATAAGTGAGGAATAAACTCCGTTTGTCATCTGCTACTACTGTCGTGCGGCAGAGGAGAGCTGAGACTAACTCACATGAAAAGTAAAGCATAGTAAACATTCTACCCGGCTATGAAGATATCTTTATATCAAAAAAGAACAATGGAGCCGGGCAGCGCACGCCTTTAATCCCAGCCCTCAGGAGGCAGAGCCAGGCAGATCTCTGTGGGTTCAAGGTCAGCCTGGTCTACAGAGCGAGATCCAGGACAGGCACCAAAACTACACAGAGAAACCCTGTCTCAAACAACAACAACAACAAAAATGGAGTTACAAAAAAAGTCAATTGAAAAAAAAAAACCCAAATGCCACAGAATATTGAATTGACTGCTGCAGTGGTTTTGAAGACTGAGAAGGAATACTGGAGACCAGACACTTCAAACAAGCACACATCACAGGGCAGCACTTCAAGGTATGGGACTATCTTTAGAAAATGGAAAGAAGTTCAGAAATGATGTATTGCATGACAGTTTCCAGGAATGAGAAACAATATTGTTATAACTACTGCCCCACAGTTTTTGGAAGCCACATTTACCTAAGGTAACTAGATGTTCTAATTTTTCCTGGAAAAATACCATTGTAGTAATCGTCCCTTTATCACAGGAGTCATGGTGTGGATGATAAACTTTATGGCCACATCAATCTAAGTCCTAAGTACCTGTTAAGACATGTCCGTACAAACTAGTTTATTTTTACATTTTCTCTGTATTGTTTCTCTGCTTGATCCAGGCTAGTTGGGCCTTCCTGAGTGACAACATCAATATACTCAATAAAGAGAAGAAAGGACTTAAAAGAAAGCAGCTTTGAGAATCTGAAAATTTCTGACTAGCTTAAGCTGTGATGTACTTTACATCATATTTCAGGGATTTTGAAAATTCATCGATAGATACATTATTCAAAAATTGACTTTATTATCTAAAGAAAAATTATTCAGGCAGATAACGTATATTTTAATCCTCTCTAAGATGATGGACTGGAACACCAATCCTGCCAGGTACTATGACGAGGCATCCTAGTAAACTAAACTCAACTGAACAAGCTTTACACAGGGCTAACCTACAACAGAAACAAAGAGCGCAGCACACGAGGAAAACCGCACTCTAGCATGCTAGGTCTGGGCCTTCAAATTACTACGTTGAATGTCTTCAAGGCTTTTAAAAGGAACAAGATGCGGGGTTGGAAAGATGGCTCAATGGTTAAGAGCACTGACTGCTCTTCTAGAAGACCTGTGTTCAATTCACAGCACCCACATGGCCGCTCACAATTGTCTGTGACTCCAGTTCCAGGGGACCTGGCACCCACGGCAGAATACCAATGCACATAAAAAATAATCAATTAATTAATTAATAAAAGAAAACCCCCCAAAAAAAAGAAAGAAAGAAAAAGAAAAGAGAACAAGATGGCAGCAGATATTTGGATTTTTCACATTACCTTTGGAAATTGAAGCATGGATTTTAAAACCCAGTGTCTCTTCCAGCTGGTTATAGTTAGACTCCACAGAAGCTGCATGAAGGGTTTCTACTAAGAAGGGCATTTTCCCCCAGGCCTGATCGTAGAAAATGGTGTGGTTCCACGTGTAGGGGACACTGATGCCATCGACGGTGAAGAGGCGGGTTGAGAAGGCATAGAGCTGCCCAGGTCCTGTTTGAACGTAGTCCTCCGTGTAATCCTAAGGGAAAGGACTGAGGGTCAACATGGCACCTGGCGTTTTTCATAGTGTACTGTGAGGTGTGCCGTGAGGGAGAAGCAGCAGCCTTGGAGAGTAACACTGGAATTCTGGATAAAACTGCAACTGCACAGTAGTCTTCTGGAAAATAACTCCTAGATCGATTCTTTTCATTATAACCAGGTTTGTAATTTATGGTCACAATTGGTGGTTTCACAAGACACTCTGGTTGTAGGTCAGGAACAAAGCAAGTTGTACAGAGACTATTTTCTCCACTCTGTAAGTTCACAAAGTGTTTTATTTTTCCATTTCTTTCACGTTAAAAATTTTTGAAATTAAAATATAATTACTTCATTTCTCTTCCCCTCTCCTTTTCCCCCCCTCCTTATCGATGGTACACAAAAAACTTCTTACAGGGATCTGTTCTCTCTTTCAGAAGAGAACTTAACAAGTGGCTTAAATCAGCACAGCGGCTCTTCTGGCTCTGCCACACTCAGCAATAAAAACACTCAGAGAGATGTAAAAGCTGAGCCCCTGGAGACTTCTGAGCAAAGACCAGATGGTTATTTACAACCTTGCTGGAGTAGTAATTTATCCCCAGAGCCAAGCAGTAAGAACCAAAGACCCCTGTGCTCTGTCTACAGGGCTTTTGTCCCCCTGCCCCATCCGCACACTAATAACCACGGAGAACTTGTAACCTGTTACCTTCACACTGACTTCAGCAGGTGACTGGAGCTGCAGGACATAGCCACTCACAATGACATCGAGCAGCAGAGTGCCATCAGAATCCAAGCCCCGGGCCACGTGTGTCATCCGCAAGACCTCCCCTGGGAATGACAATGCATTTGTTTGCACAGCAATAATAATAACAGCTATTATTACTATATATATGGTTTGTGGAAGCATAGAGAAGACCGATCTAATATTATAGTTTTATTTCAAATGTAAATAAATATGTAAGAGAATTGTTAGCACAAACACTTCCCGTTAAAAAGTTAGCCTTATTGAGTTGTCTTCCAAAATTCTATTTGGTAAAAGTATAGCATTTGGTTATGCAGAAGATTCCATGTTTTAGACTCAAGCAATAATCAAACATTTCTACACAGTTACTGCCTATTATATGGGCCAGGCAACTTCACCAGGGACCAGCAATGCCCACAGGCCTAGCTACAGGGTTTTGTTTTTTCCAGAGCTTCAGCAATGTTTAAAGGGCATCTTTGTATGTGAATGGATACCAAAAGGCCCCCCTGTCCTCTGTACTGATTAAACATTGGTTAAGGCGAAGTCCTCCCTCACGTTCTTCCTCAAAGGTCAATCCCATGGAGACTGGCCCACTCCATGGAGGCTGAAGTGGAGCTTTGTATGAACCTTTGTGAATACAGGAAGGGCCGCAAAGGGCTAATGCACAATGCTTAGGACAAAAGCAGGGCCAGAAGCATTAGTGTGCTGGGCTTTGCTTCCATCTGTTAGGTAAAGAATCATCATAAATAGATGAGGTGACTCATGGTTAAAGACAAGGCTTTGATTAACAACAAGAATGATTTTCCTTTGTTCTTCATGCTTTAAACCCCTCAAAGGTTTCAAGGCAAAGGCACAGTAAGGAAGAGAAAGAAGTTATTGGGTCACAAGTTTACTATTCTACTTGATAACACACAGTCCCTTACAGACCTTGTACTAGTATCCACTGACAGAAAAATATAAAACTGCTTTTTACATTATTCATGTAATATGCACCAAAAACTTAAAATAACTTTTCATGGGAGCATGCACCAAATTGTTCTTAGTCACGAAGCTTTATAGCAATCTATCTATATCTAATATAGGTATCTATATCTATGTCTCTATGTCTGTCTACCTGTCTGTCTGTCTATATCTAGTAGAATATTACGTTCACCTGACACTAACCAGTTGCAAATTCCACTTGGGTCTCTCGTTTGAAGACTGCGTTAGTGAGGGTAAAACCATTGACTGCTTCTCCTATTTCTTTTGCTGTTGTCCAGTAAATGGGATTTAGGATGGAAATGATCTTTCTCATTGCTGGACCTAAGAGAAAAAGACAGAGTTACAGAGCAAAATATTTACAGCCAATTATTGTCATAGTATATTATTCACAAGAGTGGATGCTAATGTTGACTAATGTGCAATCAATATGTCTTTGTGTATCTTTTTTACTAGCATATACTAGCTATACAAAATACTGGGTTTCACTACAACATTTTCATACATGTACTAATGTACTTGATCTCTCCCCAACCAGTTTCTCTTTGAGATAAAGACAATGTATTATACCAATGACTTAATGTTTCATCCTTTAGAATCTTTAGGTGAAATTAGTAAGATTAAAAAATAAAGTATGTTTTTAAAAAGAAATGTATGAAGGAAGGTGAGATGGCTCAGTGAATTGAGGTGCTTGCTGCTAAGCTTGATGACAGGAGTTCAATTTCTGGGACCCACAGGGTGGGAGGAGAGAACTGATTCTCATAAGCTGCCCTTTCACATCTCTATACATACCATGATACACACATGAATGCACGCACACACACACAAATAAATAACAACTAATTAATTAATTAAATGTAATAAATAAGTTTATTAAATTTCTCATAAATAGAGTGGCTCACCAAGACTTCGAGGCACATTGGTAATCTTGGCCTGTATTATTCTTGTATCAGAGTTGGGGCTATCTGTTATTGTGGCATCGAGGAAAGCGATTCCAAACTCAACATCATTAATATTCCCAATAACACTCCCTCTGGCTCGCTGGGGTCCACCTATTGAGGGAAGGAAGCAATTCCATCAACATTACACTAAGGAAAGGAAAGCCAGGGCGCAGAGATGCTACAAATCTTTTCTCAGACATCAAAAGAGTCCTAGGGCATCCAAATTTGAAAGCAAAATTAATAGGCTTTTAAAAGATTCCACTTTCACATAACACCCATTATCCCCATAAATCTAGTATCCCTCCGATCTGTGAACATCATAGTACTATTGCTTAAGCCAAAGAATACAGTATGTCCATTCTCACAGTCCAAATAAAGCATGTGTTTGTTGATGGTGATGAAACCATGACTACATTGAGTTTATAGAGAAAGTCACATGTGGCAGTAAACACTTCATGTGCATTAACTCTTTTGTTCCTATCAACAGTACTAGAAGGTAGCCTTAAATAGACACAGTTTGCAGGCTGGGCAAACAAAATTCAGAGAAATGATGTAGCTCTACCATCACTATAGGTCTAGAGAGAGAGGACTAAATACATTATCTTCTTGTCTTCAAAATGTGTTTTGGAGTAGAGACATTTATTTATCTAAATTGATAACTTAAAATTGCATATGTTTATTGTAGATAATGTGTTGTTTTAAAATATGTATACATTAAGAGGAAAGATGAAATTAATTAGCATATTTGTCACCTCATATACCTATTTTTGTAGTGACAGTACTTCGAATCTATTCTCTTTTCATTGAAGACTAGCGTACGATTGTGGAGAAGGTAGGAAAAGAACATGGAAGTAGACACAGTGGGACAGAGGTCTCCAGTGGCAAAGGGTGAGGGGCAGAGGCTTGGAGATATGCTGGTCAAGGCTACAAAGTCACAGAGGTGGAAGAAATTAAACATATTGACTGTAGAGCAAGTCAACTATATTATTGTTAATAATATAAGCCCATGTTCTTTTATCTATTGTTTCCTTCTTTAAAAGAGAAAAATCTTACCAACAAAATACCATCTAATCCTTGTTGCAAGTCACTGACAGAATAATGTGGTATATTGTTCAGTCTAGATCAGTGTGTGTGTGTGTGTGTGTGTGTGTGTGTGTGTGTGTGTGGTGCATGTGCACACACCTGTATGTACATATGTATGTATGTATATGTTTGTATGTATACATTAGTTCCTTTGGAGATGGGAGTCTCAGCAGTCTTGAGCTATAGATAGAGCATTCATTATTGTCTATATCGAGACAACAATTAACTTGAGAAAATTTGAGAACTATCTTATAATTTTGACAGCACTGTAAAATTCATACCAAAACAATTTGATTAAAGAACACATATGAAAAGGGTTGGGTTCCTTGAAATCTTGTCGGATTCTGGGACTCAAGCTGTCCATCTATCTAGACGATGGAACACATTATCATCTGAAGGCAGAACTGTTCTCTTGCTCCAGGAGGGAGTCTCCAAACCCTCCATGACCATTTGTGCATAGAGCATGTTTGCTGAGTAGTTGAAGTGGTAGATGCTTGGCCTTCCAGCTTGTCCACATACATATAAAAATCACTCACCGTGAATCGTTCTCACCCTGTCAAAAGGGGCCTTCTTGATTATCAGGGACATTTTATTTTTAAAGAAAACTTTAAAGCGTTGTAAGGTCCAATAGTATCTTCCCATTTCAACCATATGGAGCTGTCAATAGTGGTTTCCCTATAAATTTTAGAAATATGTCCTCTGACATGAAGAAGCCCCAAGGGAGCAAAAAGAGGCCAGAACCCAGCCGTAAGTGCTGCTATGGGGGCGCATTGTCTTTATAACCCTCCCTTCCAGAGCTGGCACTGTTTCATTCATTGTGGGGTCCAAATGGTAGCTTTTTCTGATTTGCATGGAGACTCCACACTTGTGCTAGCCATGGTCCTGCCAAAGCACAGCTCACTTACTTACCTGGACATGCCTGCGTATTGCATCTGGATACCTGGGTGGCATCTCCTGGACAGGAACGGCCATTTTTAGATGGTACTGGATTGTCACATAGCCGCTTCCGCATCCTTTCGCCTCCTCCACAAGAGACAGAACAGTGGCTCCAACTGTGCCATGTTCCCCAACTTCCATCCACTGTGAACAGGAATGGAATGTTCAATATTAGTGAATCAGTTTTAAAATCTTCACTTAGGCCGGGCGGTGGTGGCGCACGCCTTTAATCCCAGCACTTGGGAGGCAGAGCCAGGTGGATCTCCGTGAGTTTTAGGCCAGCCTGGTCTACCAAGTGAGTTCCAGGAAAGGCGCAAAGCTACACAGAGAAACCCTGTCTCGAAAAACAAAAAAACAAAAACAAAAACAAAAACAAAAACAAAATCTTCACTTAGGACACTCCCGATAGGCAAGTGACAGGGCTGTAGCAATGATCACTAAGTGAACAGCTTCATTCCTCCTGCAGACTGGAATTAAGAAGCTCACCAGGACACATGTCAGTGTTGCACCTCTGGATCTGGGTATCTGGCCCCCCACAGGCTCTTCCTCCATTGGCAGGACGTGGGTTGTCACACGTGCGGTACCTTCGCATCTGCCCTCCATTGCAAGTCCGGCTGCATGTTCCCCAGCCACTCCAGGGGCTCCAGTTACCGTGAGCTACAACATGAAATAATTTGACATGAAACAGAGCTCTAACAATGAGAAGTAAAAGAAACCATGACATTCATCCCCAGGTCAAGGAAAGCCCTTCAAGAAATAAACAGAAAGACAACCAATCAATAAGTGAATAGCTTTCCAATGGAGGTGACTTAGGTAATGCTTTGACTAGAGACAGAAGACATATTCTAGTAATGATGGGATTCCCTTCAACTGCTCAGCTATTATATTTAAACTATCCCATGAGCTAGAGGTGATATGGGAAACACAGTCCCCATTCTTGCCGAGCAGAGACTGTAATGTTCAGAACACACTAAAGCAAAACACAGCATTTTGGCATCCTAAATGAAAGGTCAAAGAGCAAGCAATAAAATACTATAACTTTCAGGTTTGGAGCCCTCACAAAGCTCTGCAGAAGTGACGCTGACTCACTGTCTCCAACACTCACTTGGACAAGGGTCACTGTTACAAAAATCACTCTGGACGTCACTCCCTTCACATCTGCCTCCTCCGTGCTGTGGCAGTGGGTCAGAACAGTCCCGTGTTCTCTTCCTGGCACCTCCTCCACAGGACACACTGCAGGCACTCCAGCTGGCCCACGTCCCCCACTTGCCATCAACTGTATTAACAGAAAATCAGATGTGCTCGGTTACGACCTGAAAACGACCAGGTTAAGAAATGACCAGAGAAACTGGATGGAGAGGTGGCTCAGGTGTAAAGCGTGTGCGACTCTTCCAGGGAACCCGAGTTTGGTTCTCAGCACCCAAGTTGGGTGGCTCACAACTGCTTGTAACTCCGGTGCCCCTTCTTCTGACTTTTACAGGTACCCACACTGGTGGCACACACACACACACACACACACACACACACACACACACACACTCCACAAACATAAATAAAAATAAATTTAAAAATATGAGCAGGTCAAACTTTGGTCATGTTAGGGTGAGTGACATTGTTGGTGAGGGCAGATGTTATCAGCTAGTGACATTGTTGGTGAGGGGAGATGTTATTAGCTAGTGATGTTGTTGGGTAAGGGCAGATGTTATTAGCTAGTGACATTGTTGGGTGAGGGCAGATGTTATCAGCTAGTGACATTGTTTGTGAGGGCAGATGTTATTAGCTAGTGACATTGTTGGTGAGGGCAGATGTTATTAGTGACATTGTTGGGTGAGGGCAGATGTTATTAGCTAATGACATTGTTGGTGAGGGCAGATGTTATTAGCTAGTGACATTGTTGGTGAGGGCAGATGTTATCAGCTAGTGACATTGTTGGTGAGGGCAGATGTTATCAGCTAGTGACGTTGTTGGTGAGGGCAGATGTTATCAGCTAAGTGTGGTCTCTGCTCGTCTCACCTGGACAGGGTCTCTCACTGCAGACTTGCATCTGGGTTTCTGCTCCGCTGCAGTAGGCCCCACCAAATGACGGTGGCGGGTTGTTGCAGAGCCTTGTTCTTGTCTGACTGCCTTTCCCACAGCTTTTGCTGCACGCACCCCAAGGCTGCCAAACACTCCACACTCCATGGACTATAAACAACAGAGGCAGTTTCAAGCCACAGAACCGTATTTATTTAAATAACAAAATTATGCAAATAAATTAACTCCATAGTGAGTTAAAAAAAAATCCCACAATCTAAAATAACTAAAGTTGAACCAAAAGAAATATAACTAATGATGTTCTCTTTTTCTCATGTTTGGTTTTCAGAGGGAATTGTGTCCAGGGACATTCAGAAGGCTTAACTAATGCCAAGATAAATGCTTACAATTATTCAAAGGAGGCTATTTTATTAAAATCAAATTTAATCAAGTAACCATATGTAAACAGAACCTGAGTGTTTAAAGACCTAGCTAAGCATTTGTGAACATTTGGTACTCTAGGGAGAGCAGAAGAGACCAGAAGCTTCTAAGCAAGTCTGTTTAACAGATCTAGATATGCTGTGGGTAACAAGACATTTTCAACAATGCTATTTTGGACCCAAGACTGCAAGAGTGCATCTCTAAATGTGGCCTGGCTTCCCACTTCAGTATGTTCTTGGATCTCTCGACAACAGGGTGATTTGCACAGGTCTAAGTCTTTGAACAATTTTCTCCATTACGTAATGTTCATGAACTAGAAATTCTGAATAACACACTCACCTACGTGCTAAACAACAGAAGCAAAACTGACCAGTAGTTTCCAAAGAGCGCAATTAAGAACTTCCTTTTGGTAGCTAACACATTACAGCATCAGACCACAGGACTGGAACAGCCTGCCGCTTCCTACCAGGTGCGTGGGCTGAGAATCAGCACTGTGGGTTCCCTTATGCAAGAGTCAGTATCAGGCCAGATTTCCCTCAAAGAGCTTTCTAGATACGGTGCTCATGAAGTATGCTTCGTTGGTCACTAGCTTTACCAAGGTATGAACCAAAAGTGAGGTGAAGACTTGCATCTAAGTATTCTCAACATAACTTCTAAGAAACTGCAATATTGAAATCAACCAATGAGATTCTAATTTGTCTGGTTTTAAAGAAAATATTAAATATTGCATTTTCTCATAATTAATTGATCTCTGATTAAGGTGGCTACTTATTCTCTTGCTTTGTAGACAGTGGGAAACACAATCGTATGAACCTACTGTACTCAACAAGAGTTTGTCCTCAGACAATACTGACTAACCCCAAGAAGCTGGGAGGGAGCATTGAAAACCACTGTGCGGAGATTATAATGCTCACAGTCCTCACATATCGACTGCATCACTTCAGACGTTCTGCAGACCCAGGGACTTGAAAACAGCCTAATTTCAAGGACGTTAGTTAACCCAAGTCCAAACCTCTGGTAATATAAAAATGCATTATTACAGGAGGCTAGAGCTGACTGGCATTTATTTATGTCATGTCTGTCTTCTTTCTAGTCTACACTACACAAACAGAAGTTTGAAACTCCCTTTGAAAATGTTTTGACTTTTTATATTTAATTCACAAAGAAACCCTAACTAAGATTAGCTTTTATGACATAAGATGGAGTAGAATTGAAAACTTCTTTTATATAGAGAGATAAACAACACAAAAAAAAAGAAAGAAAGAAAATGAGGAAAGATAATGTAAACCAGAGAAAGCATACAGAATCATGATGTTTGGCAGATTCCGAAAACCTCCTAAATAGCCAAACCAATCCACAAAGAAGACACAGAGAAGAACTGCTAAGTAGGATTTCAAACTACAGCCAGTGCATTTGTTATAATAGGTGGAAGCTCTGTGAAGAGCAGCATAGGCCCAGGCCAGGAATAGCCACTCTGGGGAAGCCCTGGGGCCGGAGGGCGCTCAGTCCTTATGGGCTGTGCAATTCTCGGCCAGTGGCTTAGCTTCTATGTGTTAAGCTTCAATACTCAGGGTGCACTGAATCTTCTGAAACCAAATCCAGGATATTTTGAGCATAATAATAGATAAATTAGTGGTGTATTATGAACCCCCTGAAAAATACTTGTGTAGATGTAACCAACCGTCTTATTAAATAAGAAACACAGAAACAATGTAAAAGAGAAAGCTGAGAAGTCAGAGCTCAGAGCTAAAATCTCACCCTTCCTCCTGCTGTCCCAGCTTCGCGAAAAGAGACCTACTTCCTGTCGGTTCGTATTTTTAAAGTATGTTGTTCTGCCTTCTCATTGGTTGTAAACCCAAACACATGACTGCCTCGTCACTGTCTGAATGTACAGCCCCCTAGGTCTTAAAGGCATATGTCTCCAATGCTGGCTGTATCCCTGAACACACAGAGATCTTATGGGATTAAAGGCGTGTGCCACCACCGCCACACTCTTGCTATGGCTCTAATAGCTCTGACCCTGAACACACAGATATCTATGGGATTAAAGGCGTGTGCCACCACCGCCACACTCTTGCTATGGCTCTAATAGCTCTGACCCCCAGACAACTTTATTTATTAACATACAATCAAATTAATATTTCAGTACAAATCAAAATAATATTTCAATACAATTAGATTACCACCACATACTTGAGTTATTACACTACTGAATAATGAGTCTTGATTGATGTAAGTCAATAAAGAAATAATAAACAAAATGTTCTTTGCAACATAAAATGATAACAGCTATACAAGACACAACAGAAAAAAATCAGTGTTTTATGAGACACATAAGAGTAACTTATGCAGGAAATAATCACATGGATACCAACATTAGTGGGTGAAAGAATGATAAAATGTTTATGTGGTTGTAAAGCATCCCTGCACATACATACTATCAGGGGAAATAGTAGCACCTGCTAGTTTTGTGACATCCTACTGCCTCCATGGCTGGCATCTACCCACTAGGGTGGCGTCACTAAGCACTCAGTTGAAAAGAGGCATGACTCTCACTCATTGTCTGTCTCAGGGGCCCAAACAATGGCTAAATTCAACTGGCTTATGGATTGTGGCATAACTAAGGAAAGGCCCCCCCCAAAATAGTAGATCAATAAAACGGTGGGCAAAATAATTGTAAACAAATAGTTATCAAACATGGAGAGAAAAGATGACACTTATTTAAACATAATTACAAACACCCTTCATTATAAACACTTTCATTACAAATTGCAAACACTTTCATTATATAATTTCCTAAGCTGACAATGGAATATAAACTCTCTAATTAGGTACTTATATTTCCTTTACTTTAATGCCATTTACTTTAGAGACTAAAGCAAACTCTTGATGTTTTACTCATGTTGAAGACTTCAGGGCAGTGGGCTTTGTTTGTCTGCCTGCTTGTTTGTTTTGGGGGAAGATTATAGGCATGCACCACCATGCCCAGATCAGTACTTTGTTTTTGAAATACAATAGAAATAAAACCAAACTTCTAGTAAAGTATCCCAGATCCAAGCAAATAGACTTGGATGTTGCATCAGTCTGGGCTCAAATATTCAACTCCCTTTTACCATCTATGCAGCCTTAGTTAATGAATTAGTTAATAAATTCCCATTGTTTTCTAATTTTTTCCTCATGTGCATAGCAAGATATAATACACAATTCAGTGACTGTTTCTTTTTGAGGGAGCTTTATCTTTTTTGATGATTCTCTCTCCGTTTTGCTCCACTAATGCTCTCTTTTGAGTTTATTCAATATGCTTATCAAGGTTAAAACTTACTCCCTACTTAATTGTCTATGTTCAATAGAACATTTCATATTCTACCCATTCAAGTGTTTAGAGATTCAGATATCGTCAAATCAGAGTACATAATAAACATTGTCAAGAGTCTAGAATAAAGGAAATGTTCTTGACTAGTCCTTCCTCTCTTCTACAGGTCTTTCCTAAGAGGTTCACAACAAGGACCTCTCAGCCCAGTACCCCTTGACTACCTACATGAGCACGGCCTCCAAGCTGCCACCAAAGGGCCCACCTCCTAGATTTCGTTCAGACAAAACAGGTGACAAAATTAAACTCAAACACAGTTAATTCCCAGAAGCCGAAATGAATTTCAGAGAGAGGAACTTTTTCCCTCTGAGGTCTGAGATGACCAGGCCACTGTGAACCACTCATTGCCTGTGACCATTTTTTCCACACACTGGAAGAATTGTATGGAGGATGAAGCCAAAGAAAAGATAGTAGAGATGAGAGATGGAAAACATACCAGTAGAAGCACTGGCCAAATCCTTGCATTCAGGTATACCTGAAAGAAGAATTCTCTGCCTATGTGAGTTTGATTCTGTCAGTTGAATCTGAAAGGGGCATGGAATATGAAGTCAGCAACAGCAGGGTTACCAAACATCTGGCATGACCTCCTTGGCAAGGCAGATGAGTAAGACAGCACATGAGAAGATGCAAGCATGCTCCTCTCCGTTAGCACACTTCCCGGCAAGTATTTAACCCCTCCAAACTCATTTCCTTACCTGAAAATGGATGACTAGATAAGATGTCACCTGAAGTCCCCACCATCTTTCAAATCTGTGAGTTAGTATATACTTAAGTTTTTGTGCATGATTAAAAACACACCAAGTGTGGAACCACTTTCCTGTTCTGTGGAGTGAGATATTTTCCCGCAACAGAGTCATGTCTTTACAATGTTCTTTGTAAAGCAGGAAAAGAACACAGAGAGTGGGCAGATTCCCAAAGATGGAAGCCATAACATCTTTTCACAATGAAGGAAGAGAGGATCTTAACTCCAGGACAGGAATTAATATACAAAAGCTTGGCTGGTGGGTCCTCACCTGGGCAAGGCCTAAGGTTACACATGATGATTTCCACAGCATGCCCCTCACATGGCCGCCCGCCATGCTGAGCCGATGGGTTACTGCAAGTTCTGGTCCTGGTTTGGTTGCCATGCCCACAGCTTCTAGTGCATTCTTCCCAGAAACTCCATTCTGACCAGTGACCGTCGACTACAGGAAGGTAAAACCATTACACCATCAGGTAAATTCAAATGGCAAGCACCAACCCGGAGGCAGCCCAAAGGTAAAGAATAGACGCTCCAGTCTATTAAACACCTGCAGAAGTATACCTGGACACAACTTATTTTGACAGTGCCGTGTTTCTGAGTCCGACCCTTGGCACAGCCTCCCACCGTTGGCTGGGAGTGGGTTGTTGCAGAGCCGACTCCTCTTCTGGATGCCTTTTCCACAGCTGACGCTGCAGGGCCTCCAGGCGGACCACAGCGAAAAGCCACCATGCACTGCAAATGAAACATTGGGGTGTTGTCGTCTCGGGTTGGCAAGTGAACACGTCGAAGTCTCATTTCATTGAGTTTGCATGCTGGCTGTAGAGCTGCGTGTGATTGCTGAGGAACAGCCATGGAAGCTTTGCTCTAAGGGTAAAATTAATATCTAGAAGTGAGAGGTTAACTCAATAAAATTCCCTCTCAGATCCTCTGCTGACTCAAGTGGTCACGGCTATGGGAAAAATAAAAGATAAAAAAGTTTCCATATTGCTTACCCTTTATATATACATATGTATATATATCATATACCTCACTTTCTGAAAATTTTTGCTTAGTTTTGAATGAAATTTTACTTTAGGATTCTGAATGGCTAGCATGGCCTTTGAAGACTCTAAACTGTGTTGTTTTAATCGTATTAGCTGATAAACCAGAAGGAGACTGGGAATCTGAGCTGTCTCGGGTTCTGCTTCCTACTTACCTTGGACTATGACAGGCACTCTGACAAGGACAGAGCCCATCAAGTTTCGGGCAACACACTCATATTCAGAGGTATCTTCCTTGCGAGCAGCAGCGATGAATAAGGAGCTATTGGAAAGCATGGTGAGTCGGTTATCCCAGGGGATGGGGTGCCCTTGGCGGGACCACGTGATGGTTGGCTGGGGTTCACCAGTTGCTTGACAGTCCAATATGACTCTGCCACCAGCATCCACAACAGTCTCCACTGGCTCAAGAGCAATAATGGGAGGACCTGTGAGGAAAGTAGACAGTGACTCTCAGTTGTTAAGGGGTTATATAAACATTTTATCTTATTAAAATGTGATGACTTTATTCTGAAAAGAATGATAGGGCTTTGATATTGAGTAGTAGGAACTAAAGAGAAGAAATGATGATTGTGGGGTTTTGAGTTGGGCAATGAGGTTTGTGCTTAGATAAGTCAATAACACACAAATGAAAGAAGAGATCTGATGGGAGGCAGTGGGGAGTGGGTGGTGATTTGTATTTTCTTTTATGACATTGACCTTGAGGTATCTATGAGACACCCACATAAACAGGCCTAGATGGCAGGCAGATTCAGACACATCCACACAGAAATCTCAAAATCGAGATATTGGCAAGGAATGTGGATCTGTTTTTCCTAATTGGATGAGATGGCTTCAAAAGAGAAAGTGACATGGTAAAGAGATGATGTGACATGCAAACAAGGGTACAAAGAGGTGGGCAGAAGGCTGGTTTATAAGTGATACATAGAACTGACCACCGGGGCAATCAATAGAGAAGAAACAGGAATCCTAGCAATGAAAGGAAGGAGTTTTGGGAGAAGGGAGAGGCTTCTGTCAGCATCTGGACAGGAACAGCAAACCCAAGTGAAGTTCCTGGAAAGGACCAGATGTGTTAAAAAGAAAAAACAGGTACTTTATGAAGATATTTATATGTCTGGCCAAAGAGTACATGCACAGACCTAACTTGATTGACTGTCAGAGAAAGAGAAGGCCAATGAGTAAACTGGCAGAGGCATTCAACTAGTTTAGTGAGAGCGTGGCTTACATTCCTATGAGACTGTAAATTCTGACAAGCACTTGGAGGTAATGTTGGGCAGTATCTAATAAAGTTTAACATACACTCACAGAAAAAAAAAGGAATCAGATGCAGCTGCTGGCAGGATACTTCTCTCTGTATCATTCTACATGCCTGTAAACTTAACTCAGGAGAGGCTTCCTTAGGGAGGAAGATCTTGAAGTACATTTTCAAAATGGAGGCTGGGCCCTTCAGCAGGGAGAAGATACCTCCATTTGGTGAGAGACACAGCATGGAGTTAGACTTGGCATTTTCATGACTATAAAGGATGCTTGGCTCAGGTAATGGGGTGGTAGTTCACAATGTTTTTCAGTGCTTGCTAAAACCTATGCTTTCCTTTCCCCTCAAGAATCTCAGACACCTTTTCAGTTGAATGAGTGAGCAGAGGCCAGCAAGGACATTGTGGAAAAGGAGAATTGTGTGTGGTGGTACTGTGTTCCCCAACATATTGTGCACCCTAATAAACTTATCTGGGGTCAGAGACAGAGCAGCCACAATATTAAACATAGAGGATAGGCAGTGGTAGCACACGCCTTTAATTCTAGCATTCCAAAGGCAGAAATCCATGTGTTCAAGGATATAGCCAAGCATGGTGACTCATGCCTTTAATCCCAGAAAGTGAGCCTTTAATCCCAGGGAGTGGTGGTAGAAAGCAGAAAGGTATATAAGGTGTGGAAACCAGGAACTAGAAGCATTTTGACTGGTTAAGCTTTTAGGTTTCGAGCAGCACAGTTCAGCTTAGAGCCATTCAGATATGAGGACACAGAGGCTTCCTGTCTGAGGAAATAAGACCAGCTGAGAAGTTGGCCAGGTGAGGTTAGCTGTGGCTTGTTCTGTCTCTCTGATCTTCCTGTGTTCACCCCAATACTTGGCTCAGTTTTGATTTCATTAATAAGACTCTTTAAGATTCCTGCTACAAACCGTGGGACGATCACACAGTGATAGTGAGGTTGAACTGGGAGGGGTGGACTCACTCAGCGACAGGAGAAAAAGCATTAGATCCTTCTGCACAGGGGCGGCCTATTATATATAGAGAAGTGTGCCTCCTGGGAAAGTTAAAGCAAAAATGGAAGGAAACACTTATATGCTAGTGTTTTATAAGGCATTACTGACACACCTTTGAGAAAAGTCACCTTCTCACCTTAGCTCTGCTGTCTTCACAACTGTCCCACAGCACCTTGCTCTTCTATATCTACCGTAAAGAACCATGTGTACCATGTAGAGCCATACCACTAATTCACCTTTCAACCAATGTTCACATCTATAGAGAAACAGCCTCTGCTTTCATTGACTTCCTCACATTTAGATAACATCATGTACTTGCAAACTAATGCCAAATAAAGCAAGTACTTCGGGTTTATCATTCACACTAAATGCCAATAAAGTTACTAAATAAGCTTGTCCGCTCATGATACCAGGGCCAAGAGAACTATGTCGTTCAACTTAGAATCTTAATTTGATGTCTATGAAGCTAAAAGGTAAAATAAATATAAAATTCCATGTATACATATTTCATGGTCAAATAAAGCACATCATTTACGGAATCATCAATCAAATGTAAACATTTTATCTGAATGAAAACACTGCTCTGTGCTTTGATCTTAATGTCAATAATATTTTTGGCCTTTTTATGTTAGTTGTTGAAAGGATCCAGTCAGGATTTGTATGTTAGCAGATCTGATGACGTTTTTCTTGACCTGGGTCAGCAGAACCTGTCATATTTCTCTAATTTTGGAAGCTCTGATGGCCGATGGCATTCCCTGAGGGACTCCACGAAGAATAAAGAATCCCACTCAGAATACACAGCTATTTCATGGAAGACGGCTGCCAATCTGCCTGGAAGCCCTCTTGAGCTCCTTTAAATTACTCTTTATTTTTAATACACATGTTTCCTTTTATTGAGGATAGATTTATTTCTCCCACAATGTATTTAGTACATATTTTAAAAGCATGCAAAATGATCTCTTTGTACGCACGAGGCAAGAGTGTAGTGAACCACAGAGAGTACTCCCTGTTGTCGAAGGTTTGACACCAGGACACTGTGACTGTATTACCAACTGTGGGTGTCAGCCAGAAGCAGAAAAGGAGTCTACAGAAGTATATTGGTATAATGGCTCCCGACCACTGCTCCATTCTCATCAGAAAAGGAAACTAGACACACTGTGAAAGTTCCTGCTCAAGGAACATGTTACGGGTTTAAAGGAAATGGCCCTTCTCCATTAGGCAACATTCCCGCTGTTGTGTTTGCGGGAGACGGACGGACGACGGACGGGCGCAACAGCTTACTTTGCAGAGTCAGGCTCATGCTGCGCTCCACCACCCCGGCCTCATTGGCGGCTACGCACGTGTAGTCCCCGGCGTCTTCATTCTATGGAAACAAGTGTGCTTATGAGAACAGGGGTCTGCAGGGCTCATCGCTTTTTTAGTGCAGTAGCTCATGTGGAATTTCAGTTTCGGGAAAGCATTTTAATGGAAATAGAAAACCTCACCTATGTCTAAGGTTGAAAAATGAGAAGAGGAGGAATGGGGGAACAAAAAGGAAATTCCAAAATTAATTTTTTTCATATGATAGTGAGTCCCAGGAAATCAAAGTAAAAATAGCACCATTTTATAACCACCTCTTTAAAATTATGAAAGGAAAAGTATAGCTGCTATGATTATGGCCATCTTAAAGTCCATAAAGTCCATCTTAAACCAGCCAGTACAAATGAACCAATACTTAGTTCCTTCTAGCTGGAGGTTTTGGAAATGTATCAAGCTGGGTTCCTAGGGAGTTTGAAATTAAGGAAAGTGAAAAATGAATTTACTCATCATAATAAATTACAGACTTCCATAAATTTATGCATATATGATACAGAAAATATATACTACATGATTTTACTTATTTATAGTACCATATATGTGCTTAGTGTGAAGTTTCAATATATTATACATATGGAGGTTTCTAGTAGGCAGCTAGAAATAGGACTTGGAGGTCTTAGGGCCGAGGCTACATATTTAGGACCATGGAGTTGTATAATTAAAAGACTTTGCAAGAACATTAGCAATGGTATTCAAAGAGTTCCCAAAGTTTGAGAAACAGTAATAGTTGTGTAGGAGGAAAGAAAAGACACCAATGAAGAAAATTGAGACTTAATATGACGTCAATTAAGATGAAAAAAAAAATCTCAAAACTTAAGTATCAACCAATAACAGCTAACATTTAAAAATAAGGAAAATAAAGCCTGGGAAAGGCCCACTGGATTAGGTAATGGTGTATTTTAATTGTTCTTTTAGTTAAGAATGAAAGCAGCTAAGAGAGCTCACCAGGTGTGAGTAAATGAACTGTTTGTACTCGAGTTAAGAAATATTTAGATGAATCGCTCTTTATACTCTTTTCCTGAATAACAAAGCACCAGCAAAGCCTTGTATATTTATTAGTTTCCTGATGAAATTTATTCTATAATTTACCTATAAACCACGTTTATAAATTTTTGATCTTCTTGTTCTAAAATAGATTTGAGAAGTTTATCTCCTAACATTAAATAATAGATCAGTGATTGGGGAAAAAGCAACTAAATTATCTTATTGCCCATACTTATTTGAAAGAACAACAGTCTCACATTATATTATTGTTTCAAAAGAATTTAGTTACTGGATGAAATAATGTTACACGTACAACAGAACACGGTTCAGCCGTAATGAAGTCTGGAATCCTGTCATTTGTGACAAGACCGATGGAACTGGAAATCATTATGATAAGCGACACACATCAGGCACAGAAAACTAAGTCCCGTGTGATCACACTCACAGAGGAAATATAAAAAGTCAAGAGGCAACTGGTGATCACCAGAGGCTGGGGGAGTGGGGAGGAGGAGGGAACCATGGCAAAACCATCATCAATGGGTTACTTGGCTATGGTTAGTAAACGTGGAAGATTCTGGTGTTTTGTTGCACAGTAAGGTAAATGCAGATAAAAACAGAAAGCTAAAAGAAAGGGGTTTGAAGGTCTCCATCATAACATTTGATAAATGTTTAATTTGATTAAAACATCCCACAGTGTACACAGATTGAAACACGTCATGCTATACTAATTATTGGGTACATTTTAGGCTTACTTATATCAGTTAGAACATACATTTAAATATTTAATTTTAATGAACAAATTAAAAGGAGGAATACACTAGCTGAGACTTCATGATGTGCAGAGGCCTGCAGAAGAGAAAGTTTTCCCATCTACAAAGGGTATTGATTGACAAAGACACAGCAATGCAGATAGCGTCAACATCTCCAGTGAAACTTACCACGGTACCATAGATGGCCAAGGAACCATTACCCAGTTGTCGGATCCTGTGGCTAATTTCTATGTCCGCACCCTTCCGGCTCCACTGGATAGTTGGGGCGGGGTCTCCTCTCACCTCGCAGTTTAGGATTGCGTTACCACCAAGTGGTTCAATCCAGTTAGATGGGTAATCACCTTTGAAGACTGGAGGCTCTGGGAAACACCATAAGAAGGGCAGGAAGGAGAAGCTGGTGCTGAGTTCCTGTGTGACTTTTGACTCACATAGACCTATAACTTAGCAATGAGGGGAAAGCCACTCTCAAATGTCCTGGGTTTTCCAGAACTATCACTCTTATTAATCCCCAGGTAGTATCGTCAGTTTCAGTCCTCATATGGGGACGACCCCACTTCATGTCAATGACCTCTTTGTTTACCTTTTTCTTAATTTGTGTGTGTTGTGCATGTGTAGAGGAGCTCTTGTGGCTGTCTGTGTGTGTGTGTGTGTGTGTGTGTGTGTGTGTGTGTGTGTGTGTGTGTGTAGCCCAAATTTGACACTATGGGTCTTCCTCAATCACTCTCCACTTTATTTATTGAGGTAGAAGCTCCTTCTTAACCTGGAACTCACCAATCCCAGCTAGACTATCTAGCCAGCTTTCCTCCTGATCTCTTGTCTGTCTCCTGAGTGCTGGGTTTGTACGTGGCTGACACATCTGCTTGGGTTTTACATGGATTCTGGGTATCCAAACTCGCATTCTAATGCTTGAAGCATAAGCACCCTACCCACAGGACCATCTCCCCAGCAACTCTCTACCAGCACCTCCCTAACTGCAGTCACGTTGTGTTACTTCATAGCGAGGAAACAAACTTTCCTTATGAATAAATGACAAAGGGACCACAGAACACTTTTACCTACCTTTCACATACACAAACCCAATCGCTTTCACAAAGCCAACGCTGTTCTCCGCTGTACACACGTAAGTGCCTGAGTCCTCCGTTGACACCTTTTCAATAACAAGTTCACTGTGTCCATTGACACTGTCGAAGTGGGCTGAGGAAACAGATTAGAAAACAACACAGATCCCTCTCAGTGACCTAGGAAAATGTCACAGCAGCATAATATTTTTCAGGTTAGATTTATGAGCGAGTCAGCCATTGAACCGTAACCGGACAAGAGAGCCCTTACCACAGACCTCACCTGGAGCTGTTTACTATGTCTATAGACACTCATTTGAAGAACCCAAACAGCCCACGGAACAGGAAAAGAGAATGAAAACAAACATCTCTCAAGAGTATTTTATAGCGTTCCTTTCATCTCTGCCTGTTGCTTAAAGCAGGCTCATGATGGCTCTGAGTTTCAAAAGCCCTTCCTTCAGAAATATGGCATTTTCCATTCCATTTATCTCACCACCAGTTTTCTTCCCAAACAATTTACATCAACGATGGGCACACCTTTTCGGCTGTAATTCAACTGACTTGGCAGGTTGTAGGGAAACCATGAAAATAGATCCCTGGTAGGTAACAACAACATGATGATCAAATCTAAAATAACTTAAACTTCCCCATAAATCATAAATGTTGAGGATGTAAAATTTACAAAGCAGCTATAATATTCAGATGAGAACTTTTTTTTTTTTTTTTTTTTTTTTTTTTTTTTTTTTTTGGTTTTTCGAGACAGGGTTTCTCTGTGTAGCTTTGCGCCTTTCCTGGAACTCACTTGGTAGCCCAGGCTGGCCTCGAACTCACAGAGATCCACCTGGCTCTGCCTCCCGAGTGCTGGGATTAAAGGCGTGCGCCACCACCGCCCGGCTTCAGATGAGAACTTAATATGAGCATGCTCATCTTAAAACAACTAATACTAAATATACTGCCGCCTGATTATGTATGGCTACTTTGTATGCATTCTCTCACTTACTTTTAAAGAGCTCATTCAACCATATTAAGCAGCAATTAAGCTCACAAATGTAAACACCAGAATTAGCATTTGCCTTTAGAAAGGAGTTCTGATTTTTAGACACTGCTTTCCTTTATCAAGGTATATGTTATTACGAAGATGATACAGTTGATGAATTTCAATCATTCACACAACTCATTATCACAGAAAAATCTCAAGCTGTTACTGCTCCTCTAGTAAGGTATTTGGTAGATGCAAGTCCGAACTCTGAGGACTGGCCAACCACTCATTACTGATAGTATCTTTATACTCATTATTGATAGCATCTTCTGTGATGAAATCAAACAAGTAACAGCAATGAAAAGAAAGTATGAATTTGAAAGAGAACAAGAAGAGGTCTAGGGGAGGATTTAGAGGGAGGAAAGTGAGGGGAGAAATGATGTAATTATACTGTAATCTCAAAAATAAAATAAAATAACCCACACAAGTAAATAGACATGTGTCTTCCAGGGATGAGTGTTGTGGGGTTAGGCTCTAACTTAACACTCAGAATACACGGTGGCTAGACATTTGCCGCGTCAACTAACCTCTTCTTTTCTGAGGTTTATTCACCCAGTGAGAAGTACTGTGTTCTGTAAGATAAGTGAATTGTGAGCCGGGCAGTGGTGGCGCACGCCTTTAATCCCAGCACTCGGGAGGCAGAGGCAGGGGGATCTCTGTGAGTTCGAGGCCAGTATGGCCTACAGAGGAGTTCCAGGACAGCTAGGCCTACACAGAGAAACCCTGTCTTCAATTTTTTTTTTTTTTAAATAGTGCATTCGTAAGTCTGTAGCAGCAACTTCATAACTTGCTGATAAGCATGTCAGGGGGTCCGTCAGAATCAAGTTTAGATGCCTAAGATTCAATATTGTCTCCTTTTGGGGAGAGAGTTTTGTTGTTGTTGTCAAAAGTTTAGCTTGTATCACAGAATATATAGTCTTGTGATCCAATTATCTTTTCAAAAGAATGAGCAGTGCATCTGTGCTGAGAAAAAGCATATAATTTTACAGAATCTATTTGCTTTTTTTTTTGCTCTATTTATTTGCTTTATTTAGTGATAACATCTCCTATAGCACAGGCTGGCCTCTAGCTCACCAAGTAGCTGAAGATGACCTTGAACTCCTGATTTTCCTGCCTCTACCTCTCAAGTGTAGGGATTGCAGGTGTTTAACAACTTCCAACCATGTCACAGGACAGAAAGAGTCAACTCTGTACCTGTGACTCCTCAGTGACCTCTAAGAGGATGTAGAGACTGGACCACACTGCTGAATGGATGCAAACATTCAACTATGAAGAATTAAATCACCAACCTGGAATAATATTGTTGTTGAAGGTCCATGTTAGTTTGGGCAATGGGACGCCAGTGGCTTTACAACTTAACCTCAGCTGTTCGCCTTTATTTAATGACAGGTCTCCAGGAAGTTCAGTAAAAGTGGGAAGGGAATGAACCGTCAGTGTCACAGTACGTGTGTCTTCACCAGCAACATTGTTAGCCACGCATGTGTAGGTACCAGAATCCTCCAGCTAAATAAACAAAAGTTTTTCCAAGTGTTAATATATTACAACCTCCTACACAAAATTTCAGCACTTGTTCCCCAAGGAGCACATTTACCTAATGGCAATTTAAATTTCCATCTTTCAGTATAAACCATCAAGTTAGATTTTTGCATCCTGTGATTTAAAATGTATGGGTTTAAGCATAAAGCCCATGCCACACAGAACTAGAACAACCATGTCATAAGATCTTAGGAAACACCACAGGGAGGTTGAGGATTTAGCTCAGTGGTAGAGGGCTTGCCTAGCAAGCGCAAGGCCCTGGGTTTGGTCCTCAGCTCCAGGGGGGGGGAGGCGGTGGGGTGGGGGGGGCGGGGAGGGAGGAAGAATACACCACAAGGTCTGCTGTTCTGCAATGTTCTGAAGGGCAAAGAACTTCTAAGGTTGTTGGCATCTTGACAACACAGTGGGCCTTCTGGGTGATATGATCAGAGACCCAAACCATCTGAGGACATGGTGGGATGAAGGCCAATGTTCCCTGTAATTCTGGAGCCTCCCTTGCTGAGTCCCATGGTCAACTTCATCACTCACTGTACTTGACATACTGGCAGTACTGAATCCAAGTTTGAGTGCCTTCACTTGGGTATCACTGATAGCTTCCCAGCTAACACTCTCTCCATCCATTGTTGTGGTTTCCCCTCAACATCAATGCCTTCACATTGACTTCTGAGGGACTCAGTCTTTAATCCTCTTCTAGTCTCTTTCTGCACCCAGACCCTTGAGGATCTCATCTAGTATCGTGGCTTTAAACACCACTTACATGCTGGCAATTCCCAGTGTCTCAAACCCAGATTTTATTTCAAAAATTCTAATAAACAGTGAATTTGTTCTGACTTCTGCTTGGACAACTAGTGGATATCGGATGGCCGCAGGTGCAATGGGAGAGACCAGGGAACTGACATTGCTCCCTTTCTTGTCACTTACAGCCATTTGCGTTTTCCCTGAAGGCTGTTTTAGCTTCCTGTGGCTTAGACTTGTAGACTCGTGTGTTTGGGTCCTCCTTGGTTTTCACCTTCTTCCACACCAACGAAAATCTCTCCTGATGTGTTGATTTCAAAGCATGTGTGGAACCCAAACTTCTCACTCTGCTAACACTCAGCGATGAGTTCTGCCATCTGACTTCTGACCCTCTTCCCCACATCTTTCTGCTTCTAACCCTGCATCCTTACTGTTCCTTTTCATCATGATGGCTGTGCTGGCTAGCTTTCTGTCAACTTGACACAAGCTAGAGTCCTCTGAAAGGGGGGGATCTCAATTGAGAAAATGCCACAGAAGATCCAGATGTAGAGCATTTTCTTAATTAGGAATTGGCTGGGGGAGGGATGAGCCTATTCCAGTGGTGCCAATCCCGGCCTGGTGGTCTTGGATTCTATAAGCAAGCAGTCTGAGCAAGTTATGGTGAGGGAGCCAAGTAAGCAGCTCCCCTCCACAGCCTCTGCATCAGCTCCTGCCTCCAGATTCTGGTCCTGCTTGAGTTCCTGTATTGACTTCCTTGGAAGATGAACAGTGATGTGGAAGCATAAGCCAAATAAACGCTCCTCAGTGTGCTTTGGTCATGGTGTTTCATCACAGCAATAGTAACTCTGATCAAGACAATGACTGAGTCTAATTCTTGAGAAACATAGAGGAAATAATATCATTCACTTACTGGAACCTGAAAGGAATTCTGACTTTCACTATGAGTAGGAAGAATCCTTGTTCATTATCTCCACGATGGTACCTGGTGTGGCCTCCATTTTTCTCTGATTCCTTTTCTCATGTTTTTACTGGCTGCCAGTTTCTCAAACGTACCTAGCTCATTCTCACTTAAGTTCCTTGATGTTTCTCAGTGCCTAAATAAACCAAGTTGCTCAAAGAGAAGGTGCTTAATAAATATGAGATGAGTTGGTTGAATGTTTCTAAATGGACTGAGGTTATGTAAATATTACTGATTATTTTACTGTGGTCTAAAATATTAAGATTTTATACCAAAGAATTAGAAATAAAATATTTATCATCATTCAGTATAGAAACAGTTGAAGTTTGGTTGCATGCCTTTTTTTTTTCAATGAAAACTTAACACATACCACAAACTGTCCCAGGTTGTGTGAATTAAAGTTAAAAATCTGTGATTATGGAAATAAAGTATTAAAACATCTAGTTCTTGTATATCATTTCGAAAAAGAATTCCACATATTACTCAAGTCTCCCATCCGCTATGTATAAGATGCCTTATTGATGGGGTCCTTTCAATGTATCTGAGGCACTGTCTCATAGGTTTTAAACCTTTTTCCCTCCAGGCCTCCAAGAGTGATTGCATCCAAGAGCAGATTTCTTGAGTACAACCATACTGGAGGTCAAGTTTTTTCCGAATAATGGCTACTGTTCTAGAGACCCCAAACAGGATGCCGAGGGCATTAAACATCTTATTTGCATAGCTCCATAGAATTTCCATTTTGTAAGTCAATTATTAGAAAAGGTTATTTAAAAACCCTTTCTTGGCATTTTCTTCATCATACCTCAGACATCTACAGGAGTGTCTACTGTCACATCCTCTTGACACAGTTATAAGCACCAAGAACAGCACAACCACTTAGAATTTTCCCACAAAAACAAAACAATCATTTTAGGAGAAGGCCACTTATTGGTTTCAGTTCTTTTGTTAAATACACTTCTTATTTTAAGGATATAAGACAAAATGTAAGAAAAATTAGTCTTATGTTGAATTTATAGGTGCATTTCCTTTCAGTATTAAAGGAAAAACTTCTGAGCTAAATTGAGAAAAAGAAGGAGGTAAATTAATCACTTGGCTCTATTGCATGTATTCACATCCATTAAACTTACCACAGCGTTTTCCAAGATGAGCTCTCCATATGGCTGGGCAGTGTATTTCCCTAACAAGTTGGCTATAAGAACACTGTCTTTTTCCCAGCGAATTGCAGGTGTGGGGATTCCATCAGCAACACACGGAAGAACAGCTTGGGAGTTCTCATTGACTGTGTAGTGTACTTCTGTACTTTGGATCCTAGGAGGTACTATGAAGAATTTAAAGATAGTCATCCAGGAAACTGCGCTCACACTAAAAATCAACACATAAAACACCCCTTTGAGGGTGACTTTGCTAGGAATATGACAAAAGCAGAAAACTATGAAATAGTTTATTGTTGTATGAAAGCAACAAGTTCTTAAATAATATTTCTTATTTATTCTTTGTTCATAGTAGCATTATTCATAACATCTAGAACCTGGAGACAACCTAGATGCCCTCAACTGAAGAATGGATAAAGAAAATGTGGTACATTTACACAATGGAGTATTACTCAGCTATAAAAAACAATGACATCATGAAATTTGCAGGCAAATGGATGGAACTAGAAAATATCATCTGGAATGAGGTAACCCAGACTCAGAAAGACAAACCTGGTATGTACTCACTCATAAGTGGATAGTAGTTGTAAAGTAAAGGATAATCAGACTACAACCCACAGCTCCAGAGAAGCTAGGAAGGAGGACCCTAAGAGGGATGCATGGATCACCTTGGGAAGGGGAAACAGAGGAGATCTCCATGAGTAAACTGGGGATGGGGGGCAATAAAGAAGAGGGGACAGGGGATGAGAACATGAGGGAATGGGATGGTTAAGCTGGGGGAGGGATGAAGTGGGAGAGCAATGAAAGAGATACCTTGATAGAGGGAGACATTATCGGGTAAGGGAGAAACCTGGTGCTAGGGAAATTCCCAGGAATCCACAAGGATGACCCCAGATTAGACTACTAGCAGTAGTGGAGAGGGTGCCTGAACTGGCCTACCCTGGAAATCAGATTGGTGAATACCCTAAACTGTCATCCAGTAACTGATGGAAGCAGATGCAGAGATCCACAACCAAACACCAGGCTGAGCTCTGGGAGTCTGGTTGAAGAGAGGGAAGAGGGATTATATGAGCAAGAGGAGTCAAGATCATGATGGGGAAACCTACAGAGACAATTGAGATGGCTCAGGGGTTAAGAGCACTGACTGCTCTTCTAGAGGACCCGGGTTCAATTCCCAGCACCCACGTGGCAGCTCACAACTGTCTGTAACTCCTGTTTCAGAGATCTGACACCCTCACACATGCAGGCAAAACACCAATGTACATAAAATAAAAATAAATAATTAAAAAAAAAGAAAAGAAAAAGTGACAATTGAACTAAGCTCATAGGAACTCATGAACTTTAGACCAAGAGCTGTGAACTTGCATGGGACTGAACCATACCCTCTGCATATGGGAGACAGTTGTGTAGCTGGGTGTGTTTGAGGATTCCCTAGCAGTGGGATCAGGATCTATCCCTAGTACATGAGCTGGCTTTCTGAATCCCATTACTTATGGTCAGACACCTTGCTCACCCTTGATGCAGGGGGGAGGGGATTGGTCCTGCCTCAACAGAATGTTCTAGGCTTTGCTGTCCCCCCATGAGAGCCCTTACCCTTTTGGAGGAAGGAATGAGAGGGTGGGCCAGGGGAGGAGGCGAGGGGTAGGAGCAGGAGGAGAAATGAGAGGGGGATCTGTGGTTGGTATGTAAAATGAATAAAATTTTTCTTAAATTAAAAAAAAGGAAATTTTGGGCCGGGCGGTGGTGGCGCACGCCTTTAATCCCAGCACTCGGGAGGCAGAGCCAGGCGGATCTCTGTGAGTTCGAGGCCAGCCTGGTCTCTAAAGCGAGTTCCAGGAAAGGCGCAAAGCTACACAGAGAAACCCTGTCTCGAAAAACCAAAAAAAAAAAAAAAAAAAAAGGAAATTTCATACATGCATACAATGTATCTTAATTGGGTCCATTCTTCACCCCCTGTACAACTCCTTCCAAAATTTCCCCAGCACATCTCCCTCCAAACTTTATGTTCTTTTTATTTCCTTTTATTGAATCAATTTTTTTCACATAATATATCTTGATTATGGTTTCCCCTCCCTCTACTCCTTCCAGGTCCTCCTCACCTCCCTTCCCATCTGAACTCACTCCCTTTCTGTCTCTCATTAGAAAATAAACAGTACTCTAAGAGGTAAAATAAAATAAAATACAAAGATAAAACAAAAATGAACACATCAGAATTGGACAAAACAAACTAACAAAAGGAAAAAAGCATAAGAGAGTCAGAGACCCACTCATTCACACACTCAGGAATCCCAAAAAACCCACTAAACTGGAAGCCGGAATATATATGCAGACGACCTAGTGTACACCCATACAGGCTGTGTGCATGCTGCCTCAGTCTCTGTGAGTTTATATTTAAAACGTCTTGTTTTCTTGGTGACCTCCATCCCCTCTGGCTCTTACACTCTTGTTTATCTATCTATCTATCTATCTATCTATCTATCTATCTATCTGTCTGTCTGTCTGTCTGTCTGTCTGTCTGTCTGTCTGTCTGTCTGTCTATCTATCTAATTCATCTAACTATTATTTTTTAACTCACTGAGTTCATGACTGCTGCCCATGAGTGTGTGGATGTGGGGACATGGACATTCACTGGGGCATGGACAACCCACCACTGGGCACCCCACCCAAGAAAATTAACTTCCTCTCCCAGCAGCCATCAACTGCTAATGGCTCCTCATCTGGGGGCAGGGCTTAGTAGTTGTTTCTCACCCATGCTAGAATTTTAACTGGTTTTATCTTGTGCAGGTCATTCACTATTTGATTTTAAAATTATGTTTTATTTATTCTTTGGGAATCTTGTGCAGTACATTTCAATCATATTCACCCTCCTTTTCCAACTCATCTTAGATTCTCTCCTACCTGTCTACCCATCCAATTTCATGCTCTCTCCTACCTAAAAAAATAAAACAAATCAAAACTAAGAAGAATAACAGCAAGAAGAACAACTTCATGGAGTCTAGTTTGTATTGGCTGAGTTCTTCTGGGTATGGGGCCTGCTCTGGTAGGGGCTACAGGTACATACTTGTTTATTTTTCCTGTTGTTTTATAAAACCGGGTCTCTTGTAGCACAAGTTGGTCTCAAACTCACTAGTAGTCAAGGATTTGAACTCTTGATTCCGTTGCCTAGGCTTTCAAGTGCTCGAATTTCAGGTCAGTGCTACCATACCTTGTTCATAGTAGGTTTCTTTTAGCTCTTTAATTGTTAGAAATAAAAAATTAAGGCTATGACTTTATAGGTGACATTAGCTTTGTACTTTTAATATCTAGGCCTCATTTTAGAAGCAGTTTATAAATAATTTGGAAAATAAACCACATATCAAACCTACTTGTTAGCTAGAAAAAGTGTTCTTTGTTTTTCAGTCACCTATGACTAGGGTTTTGGTTTTAATGGTTCGTTAAAAAATGTCTGCCCTTATTGTATACCTTGGTGCACAGGTATTAAGGCTTATATTTTAAAAATATATTAATGGTTTGTTGTTACCTGAAACATGAACAATTTTGATAAAATGTCTACAAATCTTTGGAAAGACCAACTTTTTTGCTTAAAGATTAAATGCATAAACCCTAGTTCAATAGATTAATTAAAAGTGAGAAAGTTAGTTGGAAAACTCATGAAAAATGATTTTTAACTTGAGTATATTACTTAATTAAAAAGAATTCTACATAAAATAATCATTCTTGCTATGAAGTTGAGGCAGAGTCAGATGTACTTGAAAAATATTTTACAAATTTTTAATAAAGTAAAAAACAAAAATTGCTTATTAAAAAAAGTTACTCCATCTCTCCAGCTCATCAATGCTGATTTTTAGATATTTTTTTATATATCTTAATACAAAGTAAAGAAAAAAGAACGTACAGTTGAATGTTGGTGCTACTTAAAAATAATGGATCAAATGAATTTTTAGTTCTTATAAGGTTCAAACTCCTGTATTATCTGGGTTGTATGCTGATTATTTTTGAGCTAAAATGACTTGAAGCTTCAAGAAGTGAAATGGAAGAGCCACAGAATGCACATAAGTCACCACATAAGTCAGACAACCCCAACAGTCGAAGCATGAAGGGGATGTCGGCCACACACTGATTTTCCTGGAAATGCTGATGTCATCTCTCACACAGATGTGTGCAGACACCAGCAAACACAGCTTATGGAACACAGACTTGAGAGTCAAACACACAGGCACTCTTCTCCACACACGCTCTGGTTTTGACTTCCATCACATTTGTTCTTGACAATCTTTTCTCATCGCCACAGTGATACAGCAGATGAAAATAAATCATGTTACACCACCTACCATGGACAGTGAGTGTGGTGCTCACGCTGCTGGATCCCGCCGCATTAGCTGCCATGCATGTGTACTGACCAGCATCATCAGGCTGAGCAAATGCTATCTGCAGAGCACCTGAGTTCAGGATGCGCTGGCGGATGGATTCGGCAAGTGCCTGCCCATCTTTATGCCAGGTAATGTCAGGTGGTGGGAAGCCCTCTGAGTCACACAGTAGGGAGACAGGTTTATCCACAGCAACAACATATTCCTTTTGATGGGAACTAATGGCTGGAGGAACTAAAAGACAGAAGGTTCAAACTGAGTGTACAAATTACCTCCTATGATCCTGCTGCTGTAAATTAACACTTCGAGGAAGCAAAGCCCCACATCGTCTATACGGTCAGAATAGAGCACTGCAGTTTAGTTTTGTCTGGAACATTAAAATTCATGAGCTTATTTCAGAAAACTGGTCTGTATAAACTAACAAATGTAGGCAGTAGTCAATTTTAAATGAGATAAGCATAGATTCATGAGGTTTTGGAAGCATCTCATTCAGAACAGTATTTCAGAGTCATGAGGGTCTAGAGAAGTATTTAAACATACACAAACTTCATGATTCACTTTGAGTACTTAAACTTCTAAAATGGACTCCTCAAGCCTTGTGAAATACTACACTGCTCAAAGATACTTTCACCCATGCATTTTTCAGAGAGCTGATTATGGTGCCTCAGCACAGTATAGTATTTACAAATGAATGCACAGATAAATGGATTATAGAAAATAACTGTATGGACATTTTTTCCCATTTCAGATCTGATAAGGATTTCTCTCCCAAGGATTTCCAACAACCAGTCACTGCTTAGGATTCTCTACCAAGACTTAAATCATCCACCGAAAAAAGACTCAGAATACTTACGAACGTCTGTGCTGAGTGCCTAGCATTTCCTGGCTGGATGTGTGCTTCCCACTACACACTCTATCTGCAAGGAGAACCCTATCCAGAATTTCCCAAGCCTCTGAGGTCTACAACTATCTCTTTCCATTTATGGGATGCTTCGTCTCCTCCAGCCTCCAACCAGACTTCCTCTGGCTCCTTTGTGTATTCTCCTTTATCAGAGTTCAAAGCAATGCACTGTCCCAGGACTTTGTCCTTAGCCTTCTCTGTCCATGCTCTCTCCTTAGGGTTGGATAACACTGACTGTATCTATGCTTTTATCTTACACTATACACCTTTCGTGAACTCTAATACTTAGTCAATGTGCTAGCTGGCATTTGCATCAGGGGTTTTAAAAGTTTCCTGCATCCAATGTGATTAAGCAGAAGCCATGACTTCCTTCTAGTGTTCCCTCATGGCACTTCCAGTCCCTCAAGCTCAAACTGGAAGCCCAGGAAACAAGTCTCTTCCATTCTTCAACTGCATCAGCAGTCTTTACACCTTCAAAGACATTTACACCTTCAAAGACATCTTTTTTTTTTTTTTTGGTTTTTTGAGACAGGGTTTCTCTGTGTAGCTTTGCGCCTTTCCTGGATCTCACTTGGTAGCCCAGGCTGGCCTCGAACTCAAGAGATCCGCCTGCCTCTGCCTCCCGAGTGCTGGGATTAAAGGCGTGCGCCACCAACGCCCGGCCAAGACATCTTTAATCAGTGATTTTTCCTAACTCTTGGGCAGTTCATAGCCTGCCTCCCTGTCTCATATCATGGTCCTTTGACTAGACAAATCTAACACTCTTCTAGCTCCATTATTTCCCATCCATTCTTTCCTGTCCTCAAAGGTATTTTCTACACAGCACCCAAAAATGTCTAGTCCACACCAAACCACAATCCTGGCTACACCCTTCCCATTGTGCAGAGAATGAAAACCAACTCCATTACAGTGTGTCTGGTCCTTCAACAATGGCCCTGCCTAGGTCTACTCTCCTTCATGCTTTTCTGTCCTATCCTTGCTTGCTAATGTCTGGTAACACCAGCATGGACACTTTAGCAAGATGGCTTGTCTTTATTCATTGTTGGTCTGTTATCTCACCCTTTACCCCAAAAAGTAGCCTCCTAACCACTGACCTAATAACATGGCCCAATTTATCTTATTTCCATTATTCATCATTTCAGTCTTTTGTTTTCTTTTGTACAGCACTGACCAGAATTAATCATCATTTCACTTATAAGTGGTTTATGTTTCCTTCTCTGCTCACACAACAAGCCTAAGAGAAGACATATGTCTGCAATGTTTAGTGTACTTCCAGTTATGGGTGTTGAATACACACTGGAAATGATGAAGAGATTAAGATTTCAAACAACAGGAATGTGAGCTTCATGTGTCTGTTAATTATCTATAGGAAAAACCACACTTGAGGAAATTCAGTATTAATTCATTTAAATTCAGTATCTTGAAACCTATTACCATTTTACTTCATATTCTAGAAAGTTCTCCATTCAAGATATAGAAATTATATCATGAAGCTGTCTCCCTCCCTCCTCTCTCTCTCTCTCTCTCTCTCTCTCTCTCTCTCTCTCTCTCTCTCTCTCTCTCTCTCACACACACACACACAAACACACACACACTAATACACAATCCCTGCTTTTTCATCAAGTTAGTTCAGTTGTGGTTGTGGTTATTAAAGTGGATATTACACATATTTCATAGTGTAACCAAAGTAGTAATGTAGAGCTTTATTATAATTTAAAAATTCTGTTATGATCATTTCTTTCTGTGTGCATGCACTCATATTACACAACTCATGTGTGGAGCTCAGAGAACAAATTGTGGGAATGAGTTTTCTCCTTCCATAATGTGCTCCAAGGCATCAAACTCAAGTCATCAGGCTTGGTGACAAGCACCTTTAATTCAGTGCCATCTCAATAGCTTCAGGTTGTTTTTATTGTTCAAAATCCTGTTAAAAGGACTAGATAAATGACCTTGATGGTTAAGGGCATTTGCTGCTCTTGCAGAGGACCAGAATTCAGTTCCCAGCACCCACATTGAACTGCTCACAAGTTTCTGTAACTCCTGGCTTCTGTAGGCATCAGTACTCATGTGCACATACCCACAGACAGACAAACAGACAGAGACAGACACACACACACACACACATACACACAAAAAAAATGAAATAAACCTAAAAACAATCTTACTGTATATGCTACCATGAACAAGAACAAACACATTTGTTCCACTTTCCTAGTAGATATATTGTAAGACCCTCAGTGGATGTCTGAAATGGATGATACTACAGAATTCCACACACACTATGTTTTCCATATATATATATATATATATATATATATATATATATATATGCTTATGACAAAGTTTAATTTGTAACTTGGGTGCAGTAAGAGGTTAATAATGGCCCAAGACAAAGTAGGACAATTGATACACCGCCTGGCTGTGGTCTTTTGATGTCCATTCTTTCTTAAAATGTCAGACTGTTCTTTAGCATTTTTCACTCACAGCAAATACCGTTCCGTTTGGGTGGCATATGTGAATGGTCAATACTACAACTTTTGTGGTTGAGGCTGCCTTGAAGTAAAAAACGGGGCCTAATCACAAGTGCTAACTCCTGTGACAGGCCATCTGATGCTGGGTGGGGAGACTCAGTTTATGAAGCAAGGATATACTAGTAAGACTTATATTTCACATCGAAGGGAATGTTTTATTGCACTCTTCAAAAGAATTGAAAACTTACAGGCTATTCCTTTCTAGGATATTCCATTTCATATTTAAAAACCACATTTAACTATGAGTAACTAAAGTCACAGAAAGCGAAGCCATAAGGAAGTGGCTATGGTATCCAGTAGAGTTTCATAGAAGTTTAAAAGCAGGATGGAGGTCCAAGTTTTCTCATACAGTGTGAAAAGAACATGTTATACAATCTATAGGAAGGTTCTAGGGGAAAAGGTAAGATACTACAATCTAAGAGTAAAGATAGCTGTGGGAAGGGGCAAGCATAATAATTACATATGAACTATTGGTAGATATCACTACACACATCTTTGAGGATAAAGAGGATGAATCATTCAAGTACCTTGTACATTCAGCTTGATTTTGCCCAAGGCTGTACCAGCAGGGTTCTGAGCCACACACATGTAAGTACCAGCATCCTCTCGAACAGCTCTGGAGATCTGCAAGCTGCCACTAGGAAGAACAGCAAGGCTTTTGCCTACACGATAGTCAAAAGCAGAGCAAAAAGAAATTTTATTTTCACTCTATAAAAAGTCATACAGATTTCTTTATTACAAAGCACTGAATATGCTGCAGTGATCTACATTAAAACCATGGTAGGTACCTGAGGCAATGACATTGATGCCTTCTTTTTGCCAAGTAATGAATGGACTGGGTATTCCTGTTGCTTCACATGGAAGTAAGATGGGGTTGTTTAGAATGACATCCAGTTCACTTGGCTGGGGCTGAATGACTGGAGGGTCTGCAAAAGACCACCAACAAAAAGAATAGCACTGCTTATTATAAAGCAGAATGGCCTGCTACAGTGAAGAGCACTAATGTGGTAAATCTGCAGTCCCCACACACCAGGGAGTTGATTGTGCAAGAGAAAATCTATGACTTGCCTTCTTATGATCTGCAGTCCCCACACACCAGGGAGCTGATTGTACAAGAGAAAATCTATGACTGGCCTTCTTACCTTCTTTCAATCCCACTATAGAGCAGCTGTAGTAAAAGAACTCTGACGGAAAAACCATTGTTGAAAGAGAACACAAAAACCAGAGAAGAAACACATTTTTTAGGTTGTTCTGTGTGGTTTGTCAACCATGTGTAATTTTCATCTATTGAGCAATATGTTTACATATTCCTAAGGCATTTCTATGACATAATACCATCTTTTAAAAATAAATGTGACTATAAAGTCACAAATAAATAATTATACCTACCTCAAAGATCAATAAACTTTTAGTGTGTGGTGCTTGGGGTAAGCCCCAGGCTTTGCACGTGCTAGAGAAGAACTCCACCCACCCAGCAAGATTTTAGTGAACAAACAACCTTCCGTACCTTGGACATGAAGGGTTACATGCCGGTGCGCTGATCCAGCTGCATTTCTAGCAAGACAAGTGTATCTTCCTGCATGGTTTATTTGGGTAGCAAATATCTCAATTGCTCCTGATAGGAAAAAGAGTGTTTTAATTTTTTCCTGTTTGTTTTTGTGACAGGGTTCACAAAACAAACCTGCTTCAGAGCCCAGACTATCCTGAAACTTTGTATGTAACCCAAGCTGGCCTGGAGCTTACTGTCTCTGGCCCCCCGCAGAAAAAAATTTAACACAGAGTGTATCTTTATTTTCCGAATTCAGTAAGTTATGTCTTTCTCGTGTTTCTTTTGAAGTCATAGCTTTATTGATGCACACTTTACTTATCAGAAAGGTCATCAAGTATACTATTTAATGAGGATTTTCTTTTTTAATATTTGCAGAGTTAATTAATGATAACAGCAACATAACTTTAGAAACCTTTCAAAAGACTAGTGTCTATTTATGGTCACTCCCAGCTTCCAAACTCAGCTCTGGGCCACATCCACCCATCACCTGCCTCTACAGGTGTGCCTTTTCTAAGTGCTTCATCAAGGTAGAATCACACACTCTTGTTTTTGGCTTTTGTTACTGACTAATTTCACTGTAAGCATGTCTTTGAGATCCATTCATTTTAGCAAGTGCAATATTATATCCCTTTTTATACCCAAACAGGTTTCCTATTTGTGGACAATACCACGTTTGTGTATCTGCTCACCAGCTGATGTACATCTGAACGGCTTTCCTTTCCAGCTTTTGTGAATGACTCTGTGAGCATCTCTAATGGAGTCTGTGTGCAGATGGGATGTCACAGACCTTGGACAGAGGCCCTGGATGGAGCTTCTGACTTTATGGCAACTATACCAAAAAAGTTCTTTCAAAGTTCTACACTGTTTCCTTCCTTTCTTCCTTTTCCTTCCTTCCTTCCTTCCTTCCTTCCTTCCTTCCTTCCTTCCTTCCTTCCTTCCTTCCTTCCTTCTTCCTTCCTTCCTTCCTTCCTTCCTTCCTTCCTTCCATCCTTCCTTCCTTCCTTTCTCTTTCTTTCTTTCTTTCTTTCTTTCTTTCTTTCTTTCTTTCTTTCTTTCTTTCTTTCTTTCTTTCTTTCTTTCTTTCTTTCTTTTCCTTCCTTCCTTCCTTCCTTCCTTCCTTCCTTCCTTCCTTCCTTCCTTCCTTCCTTCCTTCCTTCCTTCCTTCCTTCCTTTCTCTCTCTTTCTTTCTTCGCTCTCTCTTTCTTTCTTTTTTGTTATTAAGAAATTGTCCATTCATTTTACATACCAACCACAGATTGCCCTTTCCTCCCACCTCCCGCTCCCCAGCCTTCCTCCACAACCCACCCCTCATCCCCACCTCCTCCAAGGCAAGGTCTCCCATGGGGAGTCAGCAGAGGTACATTCAGTTGAGGCAGGTCCAAGCCCCTCCCCCTGCATCAAGGCTGTCTACACTTTTCTAGCACAGAACTTGGTGATTACATTGGTGTAGCCACCTTCTGTTTTATGATAGAATTCTAACCAGTCTACTTATCTACCTGAGATAGCCAAAATACTCTGCCTTAAAACCAAAGCTATATGCTGAGAGTTAATGTCCTATTATTTCCCATATACTAAAGAAAGATATAAATTCTCTTAGGACAATATATACACAGTCCTGAAATCTCAGCATGAGTAGATACCCAATCTGTCTTTGGTATATCTGCTTAGGACAAGATCTATTTTCAGTGAAAAGCCCCTACATTTTCATTTAGTTAAATCACTGCCCCTCACTACTATAAATTGCGCAAAGAATGGCTATTGCAATCGTCAAAAAGTAAATTACAGTATTTAGCACCAAAACTATTTGCTAAGTTATATGAACCTTAAAACAAGAAGTTCCTTTTAGTCACATAGTCTCAAGATAGCACAATTCTGTCTTTGTTTTTAATGGTTTTTAAATAAACATTTTAATTGGTCAGCGGAAGAAGTGTGATTCTCAGGTAAGTAGAGAACTTGCTAAGTCTGTAGTCTAGTGTACACAGGACCACGCGTATTAGATCAGTTTTAGATATTACATGTTATGTTTTGTTTCTAGGCTCTTTTTAAAAAAAACCTACTCCTCCTTCTTACCATAATTGCTTTTTAGGAATAAAGGCTTCCCCCCTCCCCTTTTCATTATGTCGTAACAAAAGGCTGGGCGAGGCTGCCCATTGCTAACTACTCCAATCAGTGAGGGTGAACTCACAGAATGTGCTTTGTTACCTGAGGACAGAATCCGATAGCCGTCTCCTCTGGGAAGCAGTCTTATGCCATTTTTGGTCCAGTGAATCGAGGGAACCGGAAGTCCGGAAGCAGTGCAGGTCATGACAGCCGGGGCCTCTCTGGTTACCAGGAAATCCGTAGGCTCGTCAGCTATGGCAGGAGGAACTAAAACAGCAAGAAGAGAAAACCACACATCTCCACTCCACCGTTTACACATTCCTGAAGCCGCTCTGTCCCTCTTCTTCCCGATGCTCACAGAGTGGGGGTCAGGTAGGTGTAAAAAGGCTGTCTGGTGAAAAGACAGCAGGATCTGTCATTCAATCTACTTTCCAGCCAGTTCTACCTTGGACAGTGAGGTCCACGGTTCTCTTGTCCTCTCCAGCATCACTGGTCACAGTGCACTCATAACTGGCAGTGTCATCCACGGAGGGGGAAATAATGACGAGGGAACCCGAAGAAAGGAGCCTAGAAGAGAGATTCCAGACGTGAGATTCTACACATCAGCATCCATGTGTTCTGCAGACGGTATAGTGAGGCGCCGAGATTAGCTGAGGGAAAGAGTGCCTCCTTCATGTTAAATGGTCACCGTTTGCCTGATGCAAATTTTGCACATCAAAACTTAACTTTATATGGTAAAGGGTCTAAACTTTATGTTAGTGAAAAACAGCTGCCTAAACGCTGAATCTTGCATTTTCTGAATACATGTATCATAATCACCCCTGCTTCTCCTAGTGGACAAAATCTATTGACAGTCACTGTTTAATAGCATAGAATGTGTCCCTGGATCCATCTGAAAGGCTTCACATAAAGCATCTTAAAATCTATCAGTAACTTTGCTGGTAGATATTTGGTTACTTATATGACATATAAGTAAGTAGAAGTCTATTGTTTCAGTTTTTTCCCTGCTTTACACACCTCTTCATATGTCATGCTACTTTGGAGATGTACCGTGTGTGTGTGTGTGTGTGTGTGTGTGTGTGTGTGTGTGTGTGTGTGTGTTGTATATGACATATATGCTATATATATATATGTACATGTATATGTATATACAAGTGGTATATGCACATAGCATATATGTAATGCATATATTTAACATGTGTAATATATGTATCTCTGTGAATCTTTTGGTGATCATTCCTTAATTTATAATAAAAAATAAAAATGAATGTTTGGGAGGCTTAGAATAATTCACACACATCAGACTTAATGTAGATTTAAGTTAAAATATCAGTTTTCTTCAAACTGTGCCATACTGGAATAGAAATAGTATGGAGTGGGGCAGGGGAGATCGCTCAATGGTTAAATCACTTGCTTCCCAGATGTGAGGACCAGAGGTCAGATCCACAGTAATCCACATAAACTTCCAAGTGGACACAGTGGCTCACCTATAATTCCAAGACTTGGAAGGCAGAGGCAGGGATCCCAGAGTAAGCTGTTTAGCGAGAATAGACAGGGACCCCAGAATGAGCTGTATAGCAAGGATAGATGAGGATCCCAGAATAAGCTGGCTACCAAGAATATATGGGGATCCCAGAGTAAGTTAGCTAGCAAGAATAGACAGGGATCCCAGAGTAAGCTGGCTAGCAAAAATAGTTATAGGTAAATGTGTTTGGTTGTGAGATCCTGAGACAGTAAATAATCTTATTAACTGAGGAGAATTCCTGACATCAGCTCAGGCTTCCATCTGCATACCTGGGACCCCCCATGTACCCATATATATGTAAATACAGTATATATGTGTATACATGCACACTTGAAAATGGAGAAAGGAAAAGGAAGCGGGTTTGGTTTAATGGAAGTGCATTTTTCATGCTTCCTAGGCATTTTCCACACAAGGTAGACTTTTAAACCACTGAGCCTAATGCCAAAAGCTAAAAGGACGAGAAAGACAGAGCTGACCAATGTTCAGTGGAACTATTCTTTGTTTCCTATATCCTTGTCAATCACAATTACTTCTTGTCGAAGCATCACTGTGACCGCACCTGGTGTTAACATTCTGGCAGATCCTTTGGGGGGATAACTGTTAGCTGAACTGAGGTAAGGGATGTTGCTGCCTTAAACCATCAGAAATTCCCAGTGACTTAAAGTCTAGTCCTTAATAAACACACACTGCCATATTGTAAACTCTGGCGGGAAAGTTTGAAGAGTGTAAGAACTGGAGAAGATGCTCTTTGCTAACCACCTATCCAAGCAGCCAAACGTCTACAGTATATTTCAAGGCATTCAACTTGCTTTTCATTTTACAACTAAACCTTGGAGTGACTTTCACAGAACAGTTTGTCTTTTATGCAAAAGACGTTTATAGCCATTGCCATTATAAAACTGTAGAGAGTACAAAACAAGCAAGTGTGTAGGGTCAACACACCTACAGATCCCACCAACAGCCACACAGGACTTGTGCACAGAAGAGTTGCACCTTTTATTTAAAAAAAAAAAGATAGGTTGGAAATCCAATTCCATATTAAGGGAAAAATATTCTACCAACTGGCTAATTCTTCATTCTTTATGTATTTCTTACCCTTATTGATGAGGTTAAAATGTTGGTTATTAAAAATAAATGTTTCTAAATGTTAGGTTGGATTTTTCAATGGAGTTATCTTTACTGCATTATGCTAAGTGAAAGTAGCCAGACACAGAAAAGGTTCAGAAAAGGTTCTGTTTGTTCTCATTATGTATTGAAGATAAAAAGTTGAGGGCAGGCAGTGGCAGTGGCAGTTGTGGCACACGCCTTTAATCCCAGCACTCGGGAGGCAGAGGCAGGTGGATCTCTGTGAGTTTGAGTTCGGGGCCAGCCTGGTCTACCTACACAGCTAGTTCTAGGACAGCCAAGGCTACACAGAGAAACCTTGTCTCGGAAAAAAAAGCAAACAAAAGAGCTGGGCTAACAGAAGGATGTGGCGGAGGGGGATGCAATGAAGGTGGTACAGGAGTGTGGTGCACAGAGGAATGTGTCTGATGGTAATTATTCAAGCATTTCAAAATGGCTGTTAGAAAGGACTTTTAATGTTCTCAACACAGAGAAGTATGCATGTACGGCGTGACAGATCTGCCATATCCTAATCTAATCATTATGTATCATATAAATGTATTGAATTATCATATAGTACCAATAACTACGTACAATTGTGCCACCTGGAAATAAAAAAACATATTTAAAATAAGTGAATTCATCTTACCTGTATGAATTTTGATTTTGATCCACATTAAGAAGATGCCCATTTTTTCTCCAGTTGATTGATGGTTTTGGTATCCCAGTAGCTTCACAAGCCAGAGTAGTTTGGACATTCACTGTTACTGTTACATTGGTAGGACCAGGAGCTATAGATGGAGGAACTAAAAAACAATAATAAGAGTGAAGCATACCCAGCACATGGCAAAGCATTTCTGATGACCTGAAATTTGTCATTGGTGACTTGCTATATGACTAAGCCACGGCAGTGTCACAAACTGCACAGCGGTGATATAACCCACACTAAAGAAACAGCATGGGTCTTGTCTTGTTCACAATGCAGAGGAATATGCTTACTTAGCCTTTAAGGTCCAGGTCCTCATGAGCTGACCTAGTTTCAGTTACAATAAACAAACAGAAAACAAAACAAAAACGTTTGACCCAAAGCCTGGATTTTTTTTGTAAATGTGTATTTACCATGGACTTGTAAATCTATTCGCCGACGGTCTGTTCCAGCCACATTGGTCGCCATACACAAATACCGTCCGGTGTCTGTGACATGTGCTGACTGAATTTGAAGGAATCCATTTTCTAAGATGGAGTATCTATGAGAAAGATTAAAGGCACATCCTTCTTAATCAACTCTTTTCAATTATTTACACTATGACTCAGATAAACATTAAAGATTTGGTAAAATCTACTGTGAGTCTTCTTCTGTTTCAGGTGACACAAATTTACAGTGCCCTTGGAGGAGGGACAGGATGCAGTGTGAAGGTGTGTAGCAGCAGGCCTGTGGTCTTGATGGATTATAATCAAAGGAATTATTCTTATAAAATACTAAATTTTGATTCTCATCTTAGGATGAAAATATAAATTCTAAATATAATAAGACCAAAATAATGCATTAGAAAAAATATTTGAAGATTCACATTTCAATTTCTCATGACAGCATTTTTCTTCCCTTTTTAGAACTGTTACCTTGCATGGCTTCCGGCTAGCACAGCCCCATCCTTTCTCCATGTTATCCTTGGGGTTGGCACACCTTCAGCAAAGCATTCCAGTACAATTGATGTATTTAAGAGAGTGACAAGACTCTGGGGACCACCACTGATGCTTGGAGGAACTGAACAAAAAACAAAACAAAACAAAAAAAACCCAGAAATCTAGTTAAAATAAATAACTCAGCCTTCGCTAAGAATCTGGAGATGTAAGGAGAACTTTAAGTGAAGTGATTAGCTTTGTCTACACTAATCTAGGTTAGAATAAATAGAATTAAAGTCTAACTCTTGAAGTCTTTCTCAAGACATCCTGCATTTGAAAATAAAGAATAAATGGGGAGAATTTAAATCCCTGACTTAAATCCCTGTGGGAGAGTCGTGAGTAAAATCCAGCTTTGGTCTGATGCAAATTAAAGTTGATATTTCTTATTTCTCTCTAGCCAAATAATGGTCAAAGAATGTTAATGCTGGAACAGCTTCCCTTTAAATAAAGAACAGAAAGTGGGCTGTTTTAATGAAAAGCACATCTGTGGTTAATCATGCGAGTCCCAGAACAGGCATTTTATTAATCATAGAGTTCATGTGGGAATACAAAGCCTGAACTTTAATTTTAGTATTAGAGATATTAGTTGTGTGGGTCATCCAGTATGTTGTAAAATTTCTTGTGTTAAAATCCAAAGGGATTGTTATGGAGGGAAATCTACATATCTTCCTAAATATTGGCAAGTGTTGGCACCTAGATACGCATATTTAAGAAAATTACAGTAGTATGACAGTGTTTAAGGAAACTGTAACACTGTGCATATGTACAGTATGCTATCAAGCCACCACCAATAAAGGCAAACTAAGTGATGGACCATTTGTCAGATACAGATGTAGTGTGATGGTTTCCTCTCAGCTGGATGGTGCCGACCATCTGGATCTGCTAATCATTCTGTGTGTGCCTGTGTTTGTATGCATGTGGTGTGTGTGTGTGTGTGTGTGTGTGTGTGTGTGTGTGTGTGTGTGTGTGTGTATGTGTACCTGTGTGAGTGTGCCTGTGTATGTGTGTGTGCTCTTTCCAAGTAAATAGCATGTCCAAGGATTCATTTAATAAGCTCCAGAAAAACATATCTTCTAATATGGTTGGTGAAATAATCAAATTGTGAAACAGTAATTTTTCTTACCATTTACAGTGAGGATAAATTCTCTTGTAGTCTTTCCTGCAATGTTGCTGGCCACGCAGGTATAATTGGCTGTGTCTCCCAGATCTGCGTTATTAATTTGCAAGTATCTCCCTCCAGACAGGATTCTTACCCGAGGTGTTGCCTGAATTCAGAAAGTAAAACCTATCATCAAAATGTCAGTAAAATACAATAAAACATTATTTTATTTAAAGTTTTTTGTCTGTATATGTGTGTGTGTTTGTGTGTGTGTATATGTATTTGTTTATATAAAGGGGTATATGCACTATGTGCATGTGTGTGAGGGTGTGTGAGGGGTATTTGTTTATATAAAGGGGTATATGCACTATGTGCATGTGTGTGAGGGTGTGTGACAGTGTTTGTGGGGGCCTGGGGGCCTGGAGCTTGAGATACAGGTGGTCGTGAGGCACGCAGTATAGGTCTTAGGAGCTGAACTCAGGTCTTTTGAGAGAACAGCAAGCACTCTCCAAACACAAGTAATATTTTATAATAGCAAAATGAACAAGAATGAGGCACAGACTTGCCATCTGACAAGTTTTGTTCATGTAATAACTAATGTCCCTTTCATGGTTTCAGAGATTTGGGGTAAATCAAGGGTACAGTGCCTCCAATTCCATTGAACAAGCAAGGCAGGTTGGATGATTCAAATCAAGCCTTTCTCAGTTCTCTTTATGACTTTTTCTTGAAGCCAGTAACTACCAGAATAGGATAAACAAAGCCTTCAAAGTCAGCTTTCTTTTGGCTGCAAATGGCTGGTGAGAATCCTGAGCTGATGCTCTGTTGGTGGTAGGCATCACCTAAGTGTAGGGAGCTGTAGAGAATCTTTGACTGCTCCTTAGGATTCTGGTCCCAGAGAGCTGGAGGTGGGGATATTACAGATGTGTCAGCCACTCCTGAGCCTGAATTCTAACCACGGAAATTCAGCAACAGCTCCATCCTGCAGACATGGTAGACCAGTTCTCCTGAGCCCTTGATGGTTTCTAGCCTTTTAGCTAAACAAAGAGCTGAGAGTTTAATTTGGACTTTAATCTACAGGCTTTGGGAGATACAACCATGTGTCAGTTTCCAGAGGGTCATGAGTCAAAATGTCTGTGTTTTCAGCCAAATCAACTACTGAGCAAAGACTAGAATGGGAAGGCAGTTGATTGAGGGCCCCTGTGCCTGCCTGTGCAGTTGAGAGTAACTATTAATTGGAAGTGATTTGAGTTTGACTACTTAGCAAAGGCCCCTCAACTGCTTTGCCATTTTATAGAGCAAAGGACATAGTCAACATGACAAAGCGACAGCCTATAGAATGGGAAAAGATCTTCACCAACCCCACATCTGACAAAGGCTGATATCCAGAATTTATAAAGAACTCAAGAAATTAGACATCAAAAATGCCCAACAGTCCAATTAAGAAATGGGCTATAGAGCTAAACAGAGATTTCTCAACAGAGAAAGCTCAAATGTCTAAAAGACATTTAAGGAATTGCTCAACATCCCTAATCATCAGGGAAATGCAAATCAAAATGACTCTGAGATACCACCTTACACCTGCCAGAATGGCTTAGATCAAAAACATTGAAGACAGCTTATGTTGAAGAGGATGTGGAGCAAGGGGAACTCTCCTCCACTGTTGGTGGGAATGCAAGCTTGTACAACCACTTTGGAAATCAATATGGTGCTTTCTTAGAAAATTGAGAATCAATCTCCCCCAAGACCCAGCTATACCACTTTTGGGCATATACCCAAGGAATGCTCAATTATACCACAAGAGCACATGTTCAGCTATATTCATAGCAGCATTGTTTGTAATAGCCAGAACTTGGAAACAACCTAGATGCCCTTCAACTGAAGAATGGATAATGGAAATAATAATAAATAAAATGTGGTACATATACACAATGGAATACTACTCAGCAGAGAAAAACAATGACATCATGAGGTTTGCAGGCAAACGGATGGATCTAGAAAAAAATCTTCCTGAGTGAGGTAACCCAGACTCAGAAAGACAAACATGGTATGTACTCACTCATTGGAGGGTACTAGATGTAAAAGAAAGCATGAATAGACTGCTACTCACAACTCCAGGGAGGCTACCTAGAAAACAGGACCCCAAAAAAGACACAGGGATTGCCCAATGACAGAGAAATGGATGAGATCTACATGAGCAAACTGGACGTGAGTGGGGGATAATGAAGAGCAAGGGTCTAGGGAAACAGAGCTTAGGGGAGCAGGAGATCCCAGCTGGATCAAGAACAGAGAGGGAGAACAAGAAATTAGAGACCATGATAAATGAAGATCCCATTGGAATAGGAAGAAGCAAAGTGCTAGAGAGGTCCCCAGAAATCCACAAAGATACCCCCACAATAAACGGCTGGTAATGGTCGAGAGTAAGCCCGAACTGACCTACTCTGGTGATAAGATGGCCAAACACCCTAACTGTCATGTTAGAACTCTCATCCAATGACTGAGGGAACTGGATGCAGAGATCCACAGCCAGGCCCCAGGTGGAGCTCCAGGAATCCAATCAGCAAGAAAGTGGAGGGATTGTATGAGCAAGAATTGTTGAGACCAAGATTGGAAAAAGCACAGGGACAAATAGCCAAACTAGTGAAAACACATGAACTATGAACCAATAGCTGAGGGGCCCCCAACTGGAGCAGGCCCTTTGGATAAGTGAGAGAGTTGATCAGATTGAACTGTTTGGGAGGCATCCGGGCAGTGGGACTGGGACCTGTCCTCAGTGCATGAGCTGGCTGTTTGAAACCTGGGGCTTATGCAGGGACACTTTGCTCAGCCTGGGAGGAGGGGACTGGACCTGCCTGGACTGAATCTACCAGGTTGAGCTGAATCCCCAGGGGAGTCTTTGCCCTGGAGGAGATGGGAATGGGGGGTGGGCTGGGGGGAGGGCGGGGGTGGGTGGGTGGGAGTAGGGAGGACAGGGGAATCCATGGCTGATATGTAAAATTAAATCCAATTATAAAATAAAAATGAAAAAACCAAAAAAAATAAAATAAAATAAAATAAAAATGAATCTGTGGAGTCAAGCAGAAGGTACCTGTAACCGCTCCCCATTTCTGAGCCACATGACCACAGGCGGAGGCACTGCATCCGATTTGCATTCCAGTGTCACCTGTCTGTTCCTTAACACAGTGAAGTCCTGGGACTCGTCCATTCCAGCAATATTAGGAGGCACTAAGCGTGGGAACACAATATCAAGTGCATTTGATAAACTGGATGTAAACATCTATCAGTGTCCAACAACAGTTAGCTTTCCTATACGATAAGAGGCAGGAACTTCAATTGTTAGTTATTCAATTTATAGTTTAGAGAGTTAACAAACTGGATCTTTATTATCTACCACTTTTATCAATTAAATAATGAAATATTTTAATAATTAATTAATTTAATCATTAAATAATGCAATCTTTCCAACGATGACACGGACAATGAGATAAGCACATTATTACCACCATCTGACAAGTGATAAGGAAATGGACCGACATAGGTGTCCTCCAGTCAACATCTACACTGGGCAATGCTTTCCCCTGAGTATTAAAAATGACCAAATCAGGAACTGTCCATGACAAAACAAAGTAATGCATCCATTTTTATTGATTTACACAGATATATTTCTTAGTCAATCACATTTTGGATTTACTTAGGTAGGTCTAAGTTTTGAGTAGGGATACCAGGAATACTTCAATTCCAGATAATCTGCATGCCTATACATTTAAGCTCTGAAAATTAAGTATCTGTTTAGTTTTCAAACACTCCTTCCCATGAAGGATGATTTAAATTTATACATAAAAGTCATATTCAAAAGGATCTCATTAATACAAACTTTCTTGAAAGTAATAAGGCAGTGATTTCCAAAATCCTTAAAAGTGTATATGTGCACATGCATGCATGGGCAAACAAGTAAGTGTATTACAGAAAACTTCCAAGTATACATAAAAAGGCAGGAACTGCCTAAATATCCACCAACAGGGAGTCAGATGTAGGGCAACATGCAATCCTAAAAATGATGCTATAAAATTAACATAAGAATGTTCATCACACCATTAAGTGAGACATAAAGCAAATTAAATTTTGTGTATTCTACTGTTATTTCTTTTTTGATATTTTGAATCTTTCCATGTTTCCTAGCCAGCTGCAAACTCTAGGCTTAAGCAATCTTTCCACTCAACTTCCTTAGACGCTGAGATGACAGGTGGATGCTATTATGTCTAGATTTGATCACATTTTTGCAATAAAATGTTCACATAAAAAACACTGTATCCTTGTGTGGTAAGACTAAGGGTTATTTTTATGCTCTTCCCTATTGTAATTCATATTCTTTTATTTTTAAATAAACAAATTTGAGTTGTTTGTGTAAAATCAAGACAAATAACAGAAAACATCACTGAACTGCATCCCAAAGAACACATAAGTTATGAACAATGAAATTTATAAAATACATATTTCTCAATGTATAGACATATGATGTGCTGTGAAATAGCCGGATCTTCTCTAATATAGTTTCTAAGTAGGTTTGTGTGTGGATTAAACATAAATCACAAAATTTACCGTGTACTCTCACTAAATATTCTTTATCATCATCCCCGGCAGGACTGGATGCCAGACAAGTATATCTTCCTGTATCCTCCACCTGCAAAACCCAAACAAATACATTACAGAGTGTTAACATGCTAGTGTTGGTGGTGGAAATAAAAATTCACCAGAACTGGTATGATTACCAATAAAGGCAAAATAACATAAGGAAGTGCAACAGATAAAACCAACGTTATCATTGTGGTTAGTGCTTTGATAGTGCGTGTTGGCTGACATCTCTGTTATGCATACAGCTATGTTTAAGGAATTTTGGAAACTGATACAAGAATATCAAAAAGGCATATATAAGTATATAGAAACATATGTCTATGTATACTTATAAACCATCTATGCCAAATATGGTAGATCAGATGCTCAATATTAAATTTGAGGAAATATATATGTACAGGTTCAATTTGCAGACCATAAATTTCAATTACTCTCTTCTGGAAGGAAATGTAGTATATTTATAAAAGCATCTGATAAAATAAAATAAAAACACAACACAAGATAACTAAACCAAACAAATTAACACCACATCTTGACTCTGTCATTGAGATACATGCTGGTAGACTACAGTTTGACAACAGGATCTACTTGGCCTAAACCTGAACCAACTACTAAAAAATCCTCATGAATGTTTTATATTGGAAGTTGGTTTACATCTGTATGCATGGACACCACATCTGGAGATATTATTCTGGCAAACAGGTGACCTTACTATTAACAAAAGCGTATTTTATAAATATAAGGAAAGCCCTAGCCATCTCACTTATTTTACAACCTAAACATTCTCAGAATATTGGCATATTAAAAATTCTTATATTCAAAACTGACTTTATAGGTTGTGAAAAAGGTTTTTGTTAGGTTGCACACATTCCTTTGGAAAAAATTTAAGACTAGAGTGTTTGGGAAAAAAAAACGGTTAAAAATACTTTAGATAAACATTCACATATGCCTTTGATTAAGAATTAGGAAATGGAGGTCTAAGGGAGATAACGCCATGTGGAAGAGCACCGGCCATGACAACATGAGGACCTGAGTTCATATCCCAGCAGCTATTTAAAGAGGCACAAGTGCTGCATGTGCCTGTTACCTCGGCACTGGGGAGCTGAGCTATGGAGGATCCTGAGAGTTCTCTGGTCAGCTATCCTAGCTGAAAAGGCAAGCTCACAGCTCAGTAACAGACACATCTCAAGCCAATAACGTAGACAGTGACAGAAAAGCACACCAAACATCTGACATGGGCTTCCACATGCTCTACACACTCCCATGCATGTGTTACACACGGAGAGGCACATTGCACACACACACACACACACACACACACACACACACACACACACACACACACACACACAGAGATCATTTTCTAGAGAACCACATTTCATTTTTCTCATCATCTCTTTAAAACCTTTAACTCTTCTCTGTCAACTCTTGTTCATTCCAGATGGATAAAACTCTTTTCACTTGTCTCCAGTTTGCCAAACTTGAAGCATCATTGGGGGCTACTCAAACATCACTTCTACCAGGAACTATTTCCCAACAACTTGTTTCTTTCTGTATACCCAGAGTCATCATTCATGGCTAGAGGTTGAAGTGTGCTCTGCTGATAATAGGCTTGAAATATGATAAGTAGATACACTGGAGAGTTGTTGACATGTGCTATGCTTCAGGAGAAGAAAGTGTCGTGACAAAGCTGGACAAATGTGTTTGATTATAGGATGGACATCTCGTGCCTTGGAGCAAGCCACAGACTTAGTTTTTGAAGGAAGGTAATTCAGGAAACTAACGTCTATACCACTCAATTCAGAATTTGCAAAGCAGCCATTATGTGCTAGGCATAATGATATACAGCCAAGGAGTCCATCAAAAGACAAAATTCAGAATTATAATGTAGGAAATGCTGTAAGAGGTGTGTACAAAATGCCAACAGGACAACAGGAATAGCAGGAGCAGGGGCAAGCCTGAGACTTGGTCACGTTTCATTTCCCATCTCAATGCTGTTTCCAGCAGCTTGTTTGTTTCTCATCTAGTGGCATCTTGCATGAAATTTTATTTCCTTGAGGCGGGGGGAAATTCTTGAAGGGTTTTGATTGTTTATCATGGTTTGAAGGTTTAATCTGCCCTTTTTGGGTTCCTGCTATGTTCAGAATGAAAGGAGAAGAAGATATATCTCCATGACACTGATGCTAAGCTGTGCTAAGGTCTACTGGCTCCATTATTCACTATGGTGAGTTGCTGTGCCTCTTTCAAGATTATGTGCTGGAAATAAAGATTCTGCACCCCCACCAAAATGGTCAGAAGTGTGAAGAGTATGACAGGGCCCCAAGCCCAACATAATACCAGCAGAGTGGAAAACACATCTTTATTTCTCTCTTCATCCAGTTTTCTTCCCCTCATCTTGTTTTCAAAGTAAACAACAACAAAAAAAAACAGGTAAATAATTTGTTATTTTACATCACACAGAATGATGATTATAATAGTAGCAAAAATTCTAATTATTTTACCTAATTTTTGTTGTTATGTAATGTATTTCTATGGCACCAACACAAATATATTATGCCCCATTATCTTTTGGATTCCTCAAAATATGCAATTGATGTTATTTATGATGATGATGGTTATTGTTACTATCATTATTATTTTCATTGTTACTTTATCTGAAATTTACAAATGAAGGCATTAGGGCTCAGATGAACAATCTTTGTAATATAAAGTTTGCCTTTATTATTAACATGAAAAATATTTACAATATACTCTAGACTTATTTTTAACATGTCAATATTTCTGATCAGTTTCTTTAAACGTAAGCCAGAAGAACCATTTTATTTTACTGAAAGATCACCACTTAATACACTCTTTCTTTGACTTCCATGTTGGCTAGTTCATTTGGGGATCAAAAGCGCTCTCTGAGCTGGCTCTTTGGAGCCTATTACCTATGATGGGATGCTTTGCTGAGCCTTGATGTAGAGGGGACAGGCTTGGTCCTGCCCCAACTTAATGTACCAGGCTTTGCTGACTCTCCATGGGAGGCCTTACCCTTCAGAGGAGGGGATGGGGGTGAGGGGATGGGGGAGGCGGGGGGAGCAGGATAAGGGATGAGAGGGGGAATCTGTAGTTGGTATGTAAAATAAATAAAAATGTCTTAAAATAAAAAAGTGTTTTCTGAGATCTCACATATTATATGTTGGAATGCTTTCTGCTGATTAGTAAGGAACTACATAGAAAAAGGTAAGAGGTTAACACATGGAGGTTTGAAAATATGCTCAAGTTAATGAGAAGGTATCTTGTTGTCTTCAAAAGGTTATATTAGAGTCTTCTTCTTCCTCCTACTCATTTACCCAGTCATGGATATTATAGAGGCCATCCACCCTTGGCAAAGCTGTGGAGATCAGTGATGTATTCAGCAGCATAGGCGCAATTATTCAATAGTCATCATACACACTAGGGAATAAGAAGGTAGAGCGGATAAAATAATTATATGAATGGTGACATTTACCTGAGCACTGGATATTCGAAGGATGGCCCCTCCTTCAAGAATCTGCACTTGATCTGTCTGTAGAAAAGGCCGGCCATCTTTCATCCAGGAGACTTTAGGAGCAGGGATTCCAGAAGCTATGCAGGACAGCTCAAGTGGATTATTCACAACTGCTGATACCTCTCCAGGTCCTTCAGATCCATTGATGTGAGGTGGTTCTAATGACGTAGGATCAGACAACGGAAAAAGACACTTGTTGTTTGACAAAGTATTCCTGATTTTAAAAGCTCCAAAAGAAAATTCAACTCAAATTTACATGCCTATGGCATAAATCAGTTGGAATATAGAAACTAAAATGATCCTTCCTAGATGGTCTTAGTTCTTCTTGCTGGCAAGATTCCAAAAGACTGGGACTGGGGAGAGTGATTTCTGCACGGAACATATTTGTTATGTCTAGGCAGGAGTAGCTTTCTCTTTTACTATTTATACTTCTACAATTACCTTCTTCCAGAGAAAGCTAAAGAGTCTAAACACTGGGAAGACACAGTAAGGGTCCTTGGCTTAACTACTCCCAAATTTAATCCTTTAAAAACAGACTTTTCTTACAATGACCACTCCAGTTTTCAGTGAAAATTTCCGTAGTTAGAGCTTTAGGCTTTTGGGTTCAGAAGGCAGTCAAAACAGATGTTGGACAGCTCCGAGGGCGAGCTGAGGGGTTTTTGTCTTTATTTTTGTTTTAAATCAGGCACACAGGTTGGACTCTGACTCATACATAACATAGGACCTGATGTCAGACTGATTTGAACTGAGCACCAATAGTTAGCTCAGTGGAACTGGACAAACCTTCAAATGGAGGACAGGCATCATAAGATACCTTAGAGCATCATAAAGATTCAGTGAGGCCCTCCATGTTTTTGTTTTTAACTTACGCATGTTTTATTTTAAATTAATTGCTTTAAAAAGATGCGAGCACTACCCTCTCTTTTGTAACATCTTACATTTTGTTGAAATTTCCTTTTTAAATGTTTGTTAGCCCTCATTTCCCTATCTAGAATAAGAGAACACAGCAAATCTATTCCTTTTGGACTCCAATTAGAGAGTCTGTATGTCTTAATCATGATCCCAGAAGTTCTCTTTTTGAACTTCAACCCACCTGACACAGGACTGTCAATATGTATTTTACATTCATTGTGACACTGATCTATGTTTTCCTGATTAAAAGGGTACAATGGCTCCATGTAGCTAACTGAATTAAAATGAAAATCAGTTTCTAAAGCTTGTAAAATTATCTCTACCTTAACATACTTCTGTGAGACCTGAACTTCAAATTAGGTTACTTCTCTCTGCCAATGGGTCCTGTCATCTGATGCTTCTCAGTCACCACCACCCTCTACCTGAGCTTGCTGAGGTATCTATCATCAAGGTTCTGTGAGTGACATGAAGCTTCCCTGTAAAAACTAAATCCTGGTTTGTAAACTCTTCACTCTTTTCCCGTTCCATAATATGGTACCTGTAAGAGGCAAAAGCACTGATTTGGCTCTCTAGTTGACTAAAATCAATCCTTCATTATTTATTCTTATTTATTACTTGCTATATGCCAGTCATATAGATAGAAAGATTCATTAGCCATCTCTTCCTGTTGAAAAGGTTGTGGTCACCAGGTTAGGGCAGCACCAACAACAGCAGCATGGTTCCGACTGCTTCAAACTCTACTCTGCAGATGTTACATGTGTTAGGCGAAGGCCAACTATTTTACTTTGTATTTGCCCCATGTGTCTTATACTCAGGAAAGAGTGGGAATTGTCTCCACTCTGACTACTCAAGAATTTGTATTTCCTGTCTAAGTCCCAATTTTGAGTCCTAAAACAATAAATACTATCATCAGCTAAACAGCCCCATGTCTACATTTTACATAAACACTCCAGATTTAGCTGGCATTCAGACAGCTGTTTTGGTTCCTTTCCCAGTATTCCTTGCACTTGTGTGATGGGTCTACTAATCATTTAGTCACACAGCCTGGAAACTGAGACTCACCCTTGATACAGTCACATCATCAATGCCACATATGAAACCCACAACCAAGTTAACATAATCTGCAATTATTCCAGAAGAAATGTAATTTCTCTTATTTCCATCACTATAATCTGAGCTACAATACTGCTTATGGTAGCTGGTGCATCTTCCTTTCTGTTTGTAGGTACCTCCCCCTCTCCCTCCTCCTCATTATTATTATTCTTATCATTACTATTATCATTGTAAAACCATGTCTTAACTGCCGTGTGCATCTCTTGTGACTTTGGTTTTTAATATAACATCCTAAATTTATTCTTTGAGAGTTTCTTACATGTCTACAGTGTATTTTGACTGTTATTGATCCCCCCTTTTTTGCAGATCCTCCTGGACCCCCTCACATCTTCCTTCTAACTTCATTCTTATTCTTTTATTTATATATAACCCACTGAGTCCAATTAGTGCTACCCATGCAAGTATAGGTGTGGGACCATGCACTGGGGCATGATAAATCTATCAGTGACCACAACTCTAAAGAAAACTTTCATTTCCCTAGCAGTCATCACCTAACTGTTCATAGCTCCTCCATTAGGGGTGGAGGTTCGTATGATTTTTCTTCTCCCCATGCCAGAATGTTGACTGACATTCTCTTGTGCAGGTCTTGTGCAGGCAACCACAGCTGCCACCAGTTTGAAATGGCCCAGAAGCCACCATCTTGTCCCAGTTCTCCATAACCCCTAGCTCTTTATAATCTAACAACTTTCCCATGATTCTAAGTCTCCATAACCCCTAGCTTTTATAATCTTCTAACAACTTTCCCATGATTCTAACAGATGTCCCATTTATCTACCCAGCATGATTTCACTATTAATTGCTTTTTAAGTGGCCCCAATTTTGTTAGGGTTAGCAAAGTGGTAAATATTATAAGTCATTTGGTGGATATTAGATGGAATGATATGTGTAGCACTGTTGACCGGTGAGGTTTAAGTGCTTTTCATGGAGCTTCTAAGAAAGTCTATGAAGACACAGCTCCTTGTAGATTATCTTCCTATTTGTCCTGCTCTACTCAGTGCTGAGCTCTACTGGAGGTGAGGAGACATTGTAAGGTCACAGATTGACCATGATGTGACAATCAGGAGAAGGGCAAACATCTCAACTGCCCACCCAGTGCAACAATGGCCACCCCCCCAGACATCTCACTTAGTGAGAAAAGCCCCTGTTCACAGACCTGAGGGTGCCACTCGGTGGCAGTGCTTGCCTAAACATGTTCAGTGCCCTGGGTTCGCCTGTGCATCACAAAAACGAGTTCAGATCTTATTCGAACCCAAGACAAATCTCAAGCTAGGAAATATTAGAATCACATTTAGTTTTGAAAAACCATACTGTGACAGGAGGAAGAATGAAGTCAGGAAGCCTGACAGTGACAAACCTGGTCTGGCATGTGTCACCATGTCCACACTGCTCTTTATAGCCAACACCACACAGTTCCTAATAACACACTGTTCTCAGAATCCATTCTTGACTTAATCTGTTCTTGACTCTTTACACCCAGATTGCTCTTTTCAAGTGGAAGATTTATTTATGTTATTGTACTTGCTACAACTTGTAATGATTTCTCATTTCTAGAAGATAAAACTGGAGCTCTCTTTCAGGATTTACATAGACATTTGAGTTTTATTTAACTTATCTAAAGTTTGCGGAGTTTTTACAGACACATGATGCATTTTGATTAGAGAAACCCCCATTCCCTCACTCTGATTTCTTCCACACCCTCCCCTGCACCTTAACTCTCAATTTCTCGTGTTCTGCTTTCAGACCCGCTGAGTCCACTTGGTGTCTGCCTGTAAGTGCACTGGTTAAATGCAATCTACTGCTGCATGGGTAGCCTCTCAGGCATCGCATCCCTGAGGAAAACTGACTTTCTTTTCTCCATCAGCCTTCAGTTGCCAATAGCTCCTCAGCTAGGAGCTGGAACTTCATGAGTCTCTCCTATCCGTGCTGGGATTTTGCCAGGCTTGATCCTGTGCAGGTCTCATGCACATGGTTACAGATTCTGCAAACTCATGTATGCAATGGCCTTGATATGTCCATCAAATACTGTTTTTTTTTTTTTTTTTTAGATGTCCACCGCTTCTGTCTCTCACATTCTGTCTGACCCTTCTCTGTGACAATCCTTGAGGCTTTGGGGAATGGATGTGACAGAGTTATCTCATTGAGACCCGATAACTCCAAGGTCTACTATTTTCTGCATGTTTAGTAGTTGTGGGTCTCTGTATTAATCATTTTCTACTGCAAAAATAAGCTCCTCTGATGAGGGTTGAGAGATGCACTATTGTGAAAAATTCCTAATTGGTCTTGATATCCTGGGTCCTGCTAAACTCATAGCCTCACAGTGTTTGATGTCCTCTCTTGCTTTCAGTGTTCTAGCCACAGTGTTCTTTTTCAAAACCTCCAATAGATCCTGACACCTCCCACCACATGCAGAGAGTTGAGTGCAGCAGTCCCCCCAGTGGAGACGTTTGCAAGCTGAGAAGTGGCACTGCTCCACTTGAGGAGCTTTGCAGAGCTGAATGGGATTGGTTTTCAGCAGACGCTGATGCTTCTCATCTTTATCATCTCATCATAATGCTTCCGTTTCACAGAAGTGTTATCCTGTAAACCCTTTGTCCAGGAGGGCAAGCATCCTTGCTGTTCCCACCTTTATTTGCTGCAGCGATGTTTCTGTCTATGATTCTGTTCCTGGATTCTCTCTCTGTTGTCACAGGCAGACTAGGTCCTCATGTTTTCAGGCCTGCATCAACATGGCATCTTCTTCGATCTATTCTTTACTCTCACCAGAGGGACTGTCTAAGTAGCATATTCTTGCTTAAAATTACCCTTGTTTTTTAGTGAGTCTAAACTCCCTAGGGTGTTGTCAAGACTCTTTACAGATGCCTTCTCCTCACCCAGCCTCACTTCACCCACTCATACTCAGTTTCCATGAGTACAAATGCACAATTAAGCTCTATCACCTATAGGTGAAACAAAGCAGAAATTTTCAACCCGGCCTCACTGCTATAGTCCCACCATGCCAGGCTCAGATGGGCCCATGGGAAGGCATAATTTGAAATTTACTGCCCCACAGAGTGTTATGTCAATCATCTGACCCTCACCACAACCAAAAATAATTAGGTCTTCAGTTTCTCTGCCTCTCACTCCAGACATAGGAATTTGAGTGCTGGATTTTTATCTTTTTTAATCAACTGCCTGTCATTCAGTGGATCACATAGTAGGCCTTCACAACTGACATATAGCAACATGCCCAGCACATATCACACACATATATATATATATATATATATATATATATATATATATTTAATATGTGAGTAGTGAAGACTACTCATACTCTCATGCATTGTTACTCATGTTGGCAAACTGATGTGTAGGGATTTGTAAACTGTACAGCTCAATTGCACAACTTCAAACAATTTCGTGTTGTTTTACATTTCTAAATAGCCTGGAAAAATTTCTTCCGCCACCACCTTTCCCTCTTGAAGACTCAGATAGACCAGAGCACCTCATTAGGTTTATTCACATATTGTTCTGCCTCCCTCTCCGGTTAAAATTCCCATTAGCACAGCTTAGAAGTATCTAGTTTGGTTTCCATTCAATCCAACAAACACACACTAAGAATTCCTGGTGTGTCAGACATCATATTAAGCACTGGGCACCAGCAATAAGTAAGAAGCATGCCGCGTTCACCATCATAAAACTTAACTAGGGATAAAGACAACTTTCAAAGTCACATAAATAATTGAATTTTAATAGGTGCTCTGAGAAAGATTACAGAACACTCTGAAAACATATGCTAGCCCTTCCTAAACCAAGTCTCCTGCCAAAATTCTTTTTTGCTATTCTCAGTAGGGGGATGTCTGTTCTGTGAAAGTCTGTTCTGTATGGCAGTTCCCCAACATCATAGTTGGGGGAAAAAACCTAAAAAAAAACTTGACTATTGCAATAGATAATTTTATTTATCCTCTTTTTCTGTCCACTGTCAAGATGTTTGTTACACAGAAAAACTGTATTTGCCTTAATGCCGCTTTTTGCTGGTAAGATGTTGAACTATAAACTTAAAATATTACCTTTTAATGTACACAAGAGTAATTAGAACTTGGCTATTCAAAGTGATTTTTTTGACTATAATCTTAAAATCAGATAATCTAAGACTGTTTGGGATAATGGTATAAATGTTATCTTATTTTATCCCATTTCCATTATCAAATGTGCTTTAAATTCTTAGAAAAAGTTAAAAAGTCATCTCGTAGGGCCTGGGCAGGTGGGCCAGTAGGTGAAGCTGTTGTTTGCAAATATGAGGAGTAGAGTCAGGATCTCCGGGAACCCACATGAAAGCAGGGCAGGCATGGTGGCCACCCGTGACCACAGTTCTCAGGAGACACGAGTGGGGGATCCCTGGGTGGAACAAGATGGCCAGTGAGACTCAGGTACAGAGAAAGACCTTGCCTAAAAAAACAGAGTGGAGAACAATTGAGGACAATATCTAACATGAACTCAGGTCTCTGCATGGACACACTTACCTCCACATCTGCACACACATGGACACCCATGCATGTAGAAACACAAATTCACACACATTGAAAGCCCCGATATTAATGGAGTATCATGCTTTCCAGTGAATAATTTCTTTTTAAAATTTGGGTTTTTTTTAAAAGATTTATTTATTTATTATGTATATAATGTTCTGTCTGCATGTGTCCCTTCAGGCCAGAAGTGGGAGCCAGATCTCATTACAGATGGTTGTGAGCCACCATGTGGGTGCTGGGAATTGAACTCAGGACCTCTGGAAGAACAGCCAGTGTTCTTAACCTCTGAGCCACCTCTCCAGCCCCGGATAATTTCTTAAGAATAGGAGTTTTTAGATTTTCAAACGAAGACAACTCACCATTCGGTTTCAGCATGCTTTAGAGGAATTTAGGTGAAGTACAGAACAGAAACAGAAACGCAGAAAAGTTTTCATTAGTTGGCCCCATAAAGAATGATTCTAAGAGTTATACTCATTATCTAAGTCTTGGGTATAACTGAATTCTCAAATGTTCTCTAATTGTCAGAATAGGTATATACCTAGGACTTTCAGGACAAAATGCTTGCTGATTTCTCCAGCATCATTTGAGGCAACACAGGTGTACTTTCCAGAATCTTCAGTTTCTGCCTTGATGAGCTGCAGGACCATTCCTTGAGTGCTGGTGGTCAGATGAGCATCAAGCACCAGAGGCTGGCCATCCCTGAGCCAAGACATACTTGGAGTTGGGGTTCCGTCTGTAAAGCACGTCATAGAGGTAGAACTGCCTTTGACAATTGTGATTTCCTCTGTTCCCATTGCATTGTCCATATGTGGTGGCACTACACAGAAAACAAAACAGGTAAAATTTATATATCCATTATACTTTGAGATCAATTTACACAACAGTATTCAAAACAGCATAATCCTATGCTATTTCTACATTCATTAAAACAATGTGTTTTAACATAGCATAGACCAAATTAATGGCTTTATTAGAAACCTGTTTATTGGTTAGGCTAATTTTTAATCTTCCACAGATTAGCAAAGAAGCCTCAAAATTGTTTTCCTATTGAATATGCAATCAATGTGTATTATATTTTGGTTACATTTTCAACTTGCTAGCATTGTCTCCTTAATTTGTTATGATGCTCTAGTAGTTCTTTTAATAATTCAATTGTATATTTTCAATGACTTTATGGAGAACACAGTAATAGAGTAAGTTTTATATACATCACACATTTTAGTTCCTAGTTACTCAGAGTTGTTCTCAGATGTTCTTCCAAATTGAGAAATGCGGAACAACAATCCACAGTATCCTATAAATGCAAATGCATCTACGCAAATTTTATATCTATAAATGAACCGCTAATATTATTAGAAAATATGTTTAATTTTTTCTCTGTGTAGGAACCAACAATCTTCTGTCTGGATTTAAATACTATCTTTAAAACATTAGTTGTGTTTGTTTGACATGGAGTACACATGAGTCCAGGATACAAAGCCGGTGGCTTAGGGGATGCACTGAAGAGGGAGGGATAGAGCAGAGGGAGAATACTGAGGATGGAATGACTTGGGCAGGAAGGGAGCTGGGGGATGGTGAGATGAGAGTGAAGGATGAGGTAGATTAACCAAAATGAAGGGTATATGAATTAAGTCACATAGAAAGCCACTCTCCTATAATCTAAATTTAAAAAAAAAACATGGAAGACAGATTGAATGGAGTTACCCTGCATGTATAAATAACAATGCTCCTAGAAACAGCAGGTACTAAAGAGAATTTGCAGTCCCAGAAGTGAGATGCCACCACAGTAATTGGCCAGGCAGGCTCCAAGGCCTCCCTAACAATTAGGCTCTTGTCAGCCCTTTTGCTGGCCCACCAGAACTAGAGTATTAGACCATATTGCTACAGGCAACACAGAAAAAGCAAGCTAGAGAGGAGATGCAAGTGTCCTCCTTACTGGTTAGCTTTCAGGGTGCTAGAAGGTACAAGGCAGGCTGCTGGGGGAGAAAAGGCAGCAGTGGTTTTACTTAGCTGTGAATCCATCCTCCAAACTGAAAAAAAAAAAAAAAAAACAAACCAACTTGCTGGGCAAGATGCCACCTATGCAAGAGTGGCACAAACTCTGTAGGGTACACCAACCACTTGGGTTACACATAAGCAGGGACTCATGTCTGGTATTGTATGCTGGGTCACAAACCATTGAGTGAGGGGGTTGTAAGCTCAGGTGGAGAACTCACTACTGCCGTTTAATTAAATTACATCAAACTGCCTTTTAAACATCTATCACTACGCCATAGACAAAACTCAAGATCAGCCCAAATCAGAGAAACCTCACCCTGGAGTGAAAAGTGATGAATTCAGAGACTCATCGTTGCCCAAGCTGCTGAGAATAAGCTAGGGTTCAGCCCTAAACAAGTCATTTTAAGATCCGGAACACTGCACAAGAAGAGGCCTTATTCTGGTTAGTTTGTCAACATAAAATAGTCCCTTGGGAAGAGGGAACCTCAATTGAGGAATTGCCTCCACTAGATTGGCCTGTGGGCATGTCTGTGGGACACTTCCTTGATTAATGATTGCTGTAGGACAGTCCAGCCCACTGTGGTCAGTGTGAACCCTAGGCAGGTGGCCCTGATTGTATATGGAAGCAAGCTGAGCACACCACGGAGAACAAGCCAAGAAGTAGCATTTCTTTGTGGTTCTGCTTCAGTTTCTGCCTCCAAGTTGCTTTTGGATTGTGTTTCTTGACAGCAACAGAGAAACACACTGATATAGGAGGGGCACATGGAAGAGTTAGAAGATGAGGTAAAGATGAAGGGATGAAGATATGATCTTCTAGACTCAGTGCAACCATTTCAATCATGGACTTAGAACTGAAGTTGGCTACCCTGGACCCACACAAGACTGGCCCAGTCAACAATCAGTCCGGTCCTGTCAACAATCAGTCAAGGAAGGAGGAGGGGCTTATCTGTTACCAGTACATAGGCTATTGATAGATTCTAGAAGAGCAGTAATCATTATCTTCAGTTGGGTACCCTCTGCCTAAGTCCACCAGGTTCCAACGGATAGCTTCACACTCATGACTGCACAGAGAGCTTTGGCTGAGTTAGTGGGTCACAAAGCAAAGCATCAGACAGGAACATGAAGAAGAGATGTGGAAGAGACAGTAGTAGGTGGGTGATAGGGGTACAGAGGATGGGGTATGAGAATGGTATGCATTATGAAAGTGTGTGACACTGTCAAAACCCTTACATCTGAAAAAAAAAAAACACCTTAATTCTGTATTAGAAGAGAATTTTGACAGACAGTATGGACCAGTAAGTGTGGACTCTTTGAGGGGAGAAAACATATTCTTCCATAATAGTGAGATATTTTTCACCAATGATTTTTGACAGAGGAAAGTTGAATTTATAAGTCCGTGAGGAAAGTTCCTAAAGCATGTTGCTTAACGCTCCTGAACTTGCAGGAAAGTAGTAGGATCATTTCTGTAACATACCAAAGACTTGAAGGCTGTAGTGTTTACTATCTACACCAGCTCTATTGGAGGCCACACAAGTATACACAGCGACGTCAGACACCTGAGCTCTCACGATCCTGCAAAACAGGACCCAGCATTTCATAATCAATCCCATTCAACAAACACAAATGGTTAGGACTTATAATCAGAATACTGAATGAAATTTATATTGAAAATTTTTAGATATAAAGCATGTGACCATCATCATCAAACTGCAACTGTTTGTATAAAAGTGACCATGCAGTCATGGCAAGCTACTAAGGATACAACACAACCGGCAGCGTGAATATTTTTCAAACACATTAAAAGAGAAAAACAATAGCATGAAAATCATATGAACATTGTCAACATTCACCTATCTTACCATGTACCACTGTGCTTAAGATATAGCTCTTAAAAACATAAACTTGGTAACAGTTCCTTGCTCAAGACCCACTGTGCACACATGTACTAAAACACGAGCACTTAAATAAGAATACAAAGCCATTTTGATTCTCCATTCCTTATCCTCCCTCTTCTAAACACACGCTGAATGGTTGGTACGATAGGAGTCAAAGCATAGCGAAAAGCATCTCTGAAATGCTGGAAAGGTGAAGGAAGACTTGACAATGACTGTTACCATAAGTGTTGAGGAAACACGCAATGCAGTCTAACCTGACAACCTGCCCAGCTGACAGCAAGCGGATGTGGGAGGAGAGGGGCAGAGGAAGGCCATTCTTCAGCCAGTTGATCTGCGGTGGAGGTGTCCCCGTGGCTTTGCATTCAATATTTACTGACGTGTCCACCAGAGCCATCAGTTTCTCTGCCTCTTCTTTATTACCTCTGATTTTAGGTGGAACTATGCGATGCACATAGTAAGTGAGAGAGAAGACATGTGAGTTCAAATCATTGGCACTGTAACTGGTCCTGCTTCTGCTTTGTAGCCCGAAAGGAAATATCACTGATATTAGATTTCAGAGAAATGTTCCAGTCACCTGTGGCCCATTAATGGAATCTTAAGGTAGCAAAGTCAAAACTTTTGGTGGCATTTCATATTTACCGTAGACATTCAAGTTAAATATTCGGTCTTCTTCTCCAGCGGGATTAGTAGCAACACAGGTATACTTCCCCATGTCAGATGTGAGAGTTCTGTAAATGTTTAATGTGCTGCCATCTGCAGTGACACTGTGAAAAAAAGTCGTGACAGAGGTGCTGAGATGTTAATGGAGGGATAGGATCTGGAAAACTCATTCGACTCTGATGTGTCCTCTAAAAATATATACCGTCATAACATAACACCTTCATATTGAATGGAACAATTCAACCCTAGTTCACAAATACATGGAAACATAGAAAAGTCAGAGCCACAGAAACTGAGGGTGATTTCAGGAAATGAAGATTATATGGAAACCATTTTCATATCCATCACCTCCTTCTGAGAAAAAGGTAACAAAGTCAGGTGAGGAACGCGACAAGCAGGAATGTGACAGGCAGAGGTGCCTTTCTCTCAGCAACAGAGTGCTATATTCTTAGTGGCTGATATGAACTATCAAGTCAAATGAGAATTTGAAAATTCTGATATGAAGACTGAAGATCACAATGATCTGAAGAGATTATGAATAAAAATTAAATACCTTAATTATACCTTAATGAAAAAGAAAAAATAGTATAGTTTACTTAAATGATGATGACTTTGTACATACATAGATGCATTTTGAAATTTTTTCCCAACTGGCTTAAGTGTTTCTTTTGACTTATATAAAAGTAACTGATAAATACGAAATTAGGCAACAAAGTACATCTAAGTTAAGATTATTACACTATTCATTTTATCCACATACTATTAATTACCAAACACAACTTCCTATGCTTTTTAAAAATATTATCTACAACTGTTCTAGAAACGGTGATTTCATCAGCACCTCTGATTATGAATTTCTACTACAGTATACTACTAAATACCACATTTAAGATAGATATTGAAAATACATTATCTGAATATGGTACTTTTCTTAAAATGTGAAATATAAAGTTCCATGAATTTAAATATATTACAAATTAAAATTGCAAGTTGCCACAGTCAAAGCTATTAAGGTGACTTAGGCAAGGTGACCTTGGTAAATGGTTTTCCCTAGCCATCTATAGCACCATGAGACAGTGATGAAGTCAGCAGCTGAGTGACAATAGCAAGAAACAGCTTTAGGAATCTAGAGTTCCAACTTCCCAGGTACAAACACAGGACCTTAGGTTCCATCAAATCTGAAAGATGGCCAATATCCTCTTAATGAAAATAACTAAACACTTGTTAATTATTCATATATGTTCACATAACAGAAATAAAATGCCCAGTATTTCTGAAAATATTATCTGGCAGCTTACCCGATCTTGTAAAGGGAATACCTAAATTTTAATACAAAATGAATACAAAGGAAATGACACTTATTTTTTAAGTTAAATGAATTCAATTCACTGACTAGAAAATATACTCAAACTATTAAAATACTGGTTAAAATTATAAATTTAATAGTTCATTAGTACAATATTATGCCTACCTATGCATATATTATTCTGGTATATGTGTGTAAACATGCTTGTGTTAAAATATCTTTACGAGATTCTAGATTGTTCATCTGAAGAAATTTGTTCAAGTTGCATGAAGCTCCTATTGCATTGCTATTCACCTCTTTGTAGAGAGGGAAATAAGGATAAGCTAAAAATGAGATGTGAACAAACCACTATAAAAATGAACTGCAATATAATGCTATTATGTCTTTTCCCATAACTATCAAATCAACCCTGCACGCATGCAGTTTGATAACTTTAAGATAAAAAAAAACCCACAGCTAGGAATATTGACTCTTTTGTGGGATGCTATTGGCTTGACTTTAATAGGAAAGGATTATTTTATGACATGGATTTGTTATGGACATTCTAAAACTGGAGGAATATATTCAATGACAGTTGTATAACTGCAGATGGACATTTCCTGTCTCGACTTCCTGGTCCCAAATAACTGACTCAGAGGCTGAATCTGAATTATAAATGCTTGGCTGATAGCTCAGGCTTGTTACTAATTAGCTCTTACATTTTACCCATATTTCTTATTTACACTCTGCCACATGGAGGTACCTTTATTAGTATGATACATTCATCTCCTGCTCTCTCTGCATCTGGCTGGTGACTCCTAACTCTGCCCTTCTTCCCATCATCCTTAGTTTGGTTGCCCCATCTATACTTCCTGCCTGTCTACTGGCCAATCAGCATTTTATTAAACCAATTTGAGTGATAAATCTTTACAGTGTACAAGAGGGTCATTCCACAGCATATAATATTTTGATGCATGGGTGTTTGAGATTTTAAAATACAGAACTGATGAATAAGGATCCTTCTATGCCCCTTCCCCCTACCCCCATACACTGACATACACACATAAACTTTAGAGTGTTATCTAAAGAGAATTTCTATATTCAACACTAAAAAAATGTTCTTTTCTCTTTGTAAATAAAATGATAGCTGAGGTCTAATGACACAGAAGTTGTGCTTGTTGTTTTTTGTCAGCTTTACCCAAGCCTAGGCATACCTGGGAAGTCCATCAGATTTTACTGTGGACATTTCTGTGGTGGCATTTCCTTGATTAATGATTGATGGGTGAGGGTCCGGTTCATTGTGGGCAGTACTGTCTTTGGGTAGGCACTCTTGGGTGGTATAAGAAAGTAGATTGAGCAAGCCATGAGGAACAAGCTGGTAAGCAGTGCTCCTCCATGGTCTTTGTTTTAGTGCCTGCTCCCAGTTTCTGGTTTTGACTTCCTGACTAGACTTCATTTCATGATGAACTATAAACTGTAAAATGAAAGAAACTCTTCCCTCCCAAAGTTATTTTTGGTCATGGTGTTTATTATATTAATAGAAAGCAAACTAGGACAGAAATAAGTATTACTTGTATGAAATCTGAAGCATAGGGCACTGTGATAGACTGTATAAATTTATAACACAGGGATTTGTCTTGAACATACCTGACTCTTTCTGTTTCACCATTCACTATGGGTTTTCCATCTCTAAGCCACTGAAGATGTGGGGTGGGAATGCCATCTGCATTGCAGACCAGCTCAACATTTTCCCCGAGAAGGACACTGACTTCACTTGGAATTTCAGCACCAGCAATGCTTGGGGGAACTTTAGAGAAATAAGATTTTTATTAGTAAAGTATAAGGATATAAATGCTAACGAATGTGACAGAATAATAGAGCATACCATTTATTTTTTGTTGTTGTAACACTTATTTGTGTGTGTGTGTGTGTGTGTGTGTGTGTGTGTGTGTGTGTGTGTGTGTAGCTGGGTATAAGTTGCCCTCTGGTGTGTTCATATACACAGAGGAAACTCGTGGCAGCTGAGTATCTCCTTATACTATGTGGGTCCCAGAGACTGAACTCCGGTCATTAGGTTTGGTGGCAGGCACCTTTATCTGTTCATCTACCTCACTGTCCTAGAACATGTCATTTCTAATTCAGAATTCTTCCTCAATTAGGACTGGCCAATTGTTACCTTTATGAGTTATTTTTAAATGAGAAGAACAAAGGTACCAAATTACTTCAGTGTTCCTGATATTCCTGAAACTGTTTAGTCATAGGAACTGGTCACAGATTGATCTTGTGGGTAATCTGTCACCAGTTCCTATGACTAGACATAGATGGAATCCTCCTCAGATTAAGTCTCAAATGGGTTGTTTGTAATGTACACGGTTCAGGACAATCAACTTTTAAAACATTTTGGTGTAAAGGTATCAGGGAAGCTTGTATATTAATTACTTGTCTATTGCTAGTTATTATTTATTCTGAAAAATTGATGGACATATTATGCTTTTCAATCTCTAATAGTTTCTGTTATTTTTATCTAGTCATCCTTGGTGTGTATTAAAAATATTAACAATGATCAGAAAGCCAGGTTTGACTCCTAGTACCCACATGGCTGCTCACAACCATTTATATAACTCCAGTTCCAGCAGACCTGATGTCTTCTGGGCTCTGAGCACCAGGCATACATGTGGTGCAGACATACATTTAGGCTAAACAACTATACACTGTAAGTACAATATCTTAGAGGTCAGAACGGAACACATTTGAGTTTCTGTTGCACAGAGTTACAGACATGTGCCGGGAGCAGCTCATATTTGATCACAGGAACCTATTGGGCATGACTTCCCTACCCCACAGTCACTGTCATTATGACAGCTGGGAATAGGTCAAGCTGGGCTTTCACACACATGGAAATTGACACACTATGGCTACATATCAGGACCTTTTTGTTGGGAGAGTTAATTATTCAATATTTACTAACAGCACTGTGTCGTCCTTCTACATGCCATGTTAGTCAAACAGGGATAATAGCAAAAAGTTGGCAGAAGTTAGGATACTAAAGAAATTGTCACTAGATGTACCAATGAGACTTGTCCTAATTAAGGCCCGTGTTTTGCATTATCCCTAGTTTTAAGACATTATGCAAATATATCACAAAAGAATTTTAGGAAATGTTTGCTCAGACCAAAACACCTCATACTTTATCATTTCTATCATTTATTATTGAGGTATATGTGTAAGTAAGTATGCAATTTATTTATTTTTTTTTAGTTTTAAATCACATTTTATTTATTTTGCGTATGTGTTTATATGTATGTGAATATATGTGTACCATGGTGAAGGTGAGGATGTCAGAGAACATCTTGTGGGAGTTGTTTTCCTCTTTCTACTGTGTGGTTCCATGGACTCGAACTCAGGTGCTCAGACTTGATGGCCAATGCCTTTACCCACGTAGGCATCACTGAATAGCTACTTTCCCCTTTCTGTCTCTGAAGTCTCAAAGGTTATTGAAGAGATCATTAATCAAACTTTTGCCTATATTTCTAGGGAGCTAGCTTTAACACAGCAACAGCAGACATATTAGATTAAGATCAAAGTTATAATTCATTAGACATTCTTCAGCTACGGTAATGAAGTCAGGAAGCAAGACTTCCATGTCACTTTGAGTGAAATGTATCACTGAGAGGATCACTGAAAATAAAAAAGCAACAAGTTCTCCCTACAGTCCTTGACACTATGCCATAATTTAAAGCAATGATGAATAAATATTTACTGGGTGAATTAATATCTCTTATTCTCAGTACAAAATTGTGCAAGACTCATGATTATTTGAAATTTATCTATTCTCACACTTATGATTAAAATATAGCACAATCTCATGAATTGAATCTTACATATCTATAAAAAGAACAGATTTATAGTCTTCGTGTGAAAATAAATTATACCAAATAGAGAATTCCAGTTCCATAGACTATATCAGAGTCATGAATACTGACTTCAAAAAAGTCATATTTACTTTCATTAAAAACAAAACAAATAGAGATAGATATCCTAATTTCTTTTCTGTTTTCCCCCACACATTTGTGTGCTTTTCCATGGAAACAGAATCCACTGGTAAATACAACACAAAAAGGTGTCAGTGTTTTCAGTGACCTATAGATATCTGAGTCGAGGATCAACAGCCTCTTTTAATACAGAGCATTTTGTCGTCTAGATGGAGTGCAACAAAGAACAGAAGGCAGACCGCAGTGCACTTAACATACCCTGCAGAGAAAGGATATAGTGTTTCTGAGCCTTTCCCTCCATATTGGATGCAACACAGGTGTAGTTTCCCCCGTCAGAATGCTGAGGTCTGGCAATTTGCAGTTTGGTTCCCCCAGACAAAATGTGAACCTCAAGGGGGTCGGAATTTTCTACAAATAGAAAGAAAGAGGGAAAAAAGAGAAAGAAATAGCATTTAAAGCCCTTCTCTTCACACAACAAATATACAATTCTTAAAAGTTTTCCCTTTGTATTTTTAAGGAGATTTTTTTTGAAACATGAAAATTTTAAAAAAGTATTCCTTTATAGTGGGACATTCAAGTCTACAGTCCCAGCTAGTTGGGAGGCAGAGTCAAGAGTATTGAAAGTTCAAGGGCCAGCCTGGGACACTTAGCCAGCTCCTGCCTCAAAACAGAAGACAAAACTCTTGGCAATGCTGGGGTAAACTGTAGCGGTACAGGCCTTGCCTTGAAAGCACAGTGCTCTAGCTTCCATGTGCAGTACCTCAACAAAGCAAATGTTTAGTCAGGAGTCCAGTTGACAAATTTATATTTCAGAACATTAGGCTTTCTTGAACTAATCACAACCATGAGCACAAGACTGAAAATCTGCTAATTTACAAACGTAGTAAATTAAGTGCCCAACAAGGCAACCACAAAAATGTTCAAGTGTGTTACCTATAGGCTTGTGGTTCTTCAACCACGTTATGGTGGGAGGGGGGATCCCAGTGGCATCGCATTTCAATGTCACTGGATTGCTGACTGTCTCCACAAGGACTTCTCTTTCAGGCCCTTCAATGGTGGGAGGCACTGTAAAAAGACAGAAGGAGATTACGCGCCGTCATTAAGTTAATTCAAGACATGGTCTTTCGTTTGCATGTCTAGGGGAAAGAGAGTTGTATTAGAGGCAGATGCTCACCATATACATTGAGGTGGAAATTTTTATCATCTCGTCCTGCTACATTTATAGCTCTACATACATACTGGCCTGTGTCAGACACCTAAAAGAAAAAGATACTATTGTATGTGCTCCATTACGTGATAGATGACCAATCACAAGGTTCAGGAGAAGATTACGTCATCAGTCATCTTTATGCTCTACTGCCCCACTTCTAATTGCCTTCAGAAATCCTGTTTCTTTGTTGTTGTTTTTTTTTTTTTTAATGAAAATAAGTTCAATGGCACGGACCATGCATTTTTCCATGAACGGCACTGTTCACTGTAGTAAGGGGAGTAGGCCTCTTCCAGTTAGCTTTTCCACAACCCCACCACGGAGGCACCATACTCAGACAAGGACCAAAGATGCACCTCGGCTCTCTTGATGTGCAGCATCTGTCCACCAGTTAAAATCTCCACGTGGGTAGAATCTGTTATCGTCCGCCCATTCTTAGACCAGGTGATGACTGGGGGAGGGACAGCATTTGACTCGCATTCCAATGACACTGAGGTCCCCTCTCTCACATTAACTACAGAAAGAGACTCGCTGCCATGATCCTTAATGCTTGGGGGCACTGAGGTGGGAAACAAGAACAGAATATTGAAATGTTTTTTTTCATTGCGCTGCTTAGCTAGAAAATATTAAATGAAATGAAACTGTATGATGAAGAGAGTAAACACACACCATGGACAGTCAGGGAGACTTTCTTCTTGCTTTCTCCAGCTTGGTTAATAGCGATGCAGGTGTATTCACCACCATCAGATACCTTGGCCCGAATAATCTGTAGAGTTCGACCACCTGGGGAAATATAATGTAAAGACAGATACAGAGTTTGTTTTCAGTTATGTTGTTAATGCATTTGTGTGTGTGTGTGTGTGTGTGTGTGTGTGTGTGTGTGTGTGTGTGTGTGTGTGTACACATGTACGCAGCTGCCACAGTGCATGTGTGGATGTCAGAGGACAACTTGTGGGAGCTGGTTCTCCCCATTTGCCTTGTGGGTCCGGGGAATTGAGCACATGCTTTCTGAGTTTAAATTCCCCACAGTGCAGAGGTGACAGTCTGCCAATCTGTAGTCATCTGTCTATCTCAGGTGAGTCCAGCTTTTTACATTGCTGCAGGATGTTGTCATCTGCAAATGTTGGGCTGTACTCATAGCTGTCTTGAGATGCATATGGGGCATAAAGCTATAGCTTGACAACTGAATTCCATCTGTCCATTCAAGTACATATTGCTCACTGTCTCTTCTTTTTAACTGTTATTTCTTCATTTACAAATTTCTCTCTGGAGGAGGTATGCTACAGTATGCAGAAGTCAGAGGGCAGCTTGTGGGAACAGTTCTCTTTTGCCACCATGTGGGTCCCAGAGACTGCAATCAGGTAGTCAGTCTTGACAGCAAGCGCCTTTAACCTCAAGCCATCTCACTGGCCCTCATTCTCTATCCTATCTGTATCATCTACCTATGTATTTAACTACCTATCATCTATAGCCAAGAAGACTGGGACTGACTGGAAACAACTAGTAGGTTTGTACAGTGGCTATTTACCATTTACACTCAGGATCGCCACACTTTCATGATGCTTAATGTCATAATTTGTTGAAAAAGACCCCCTTACTGTATATTTCCATGGAAGTCATAAAAGTCTATTGTTGTAGAACATTATTTTAAGATGTGTTACATTTGTTTATGCTGTGAAACATTTGCTTAATGATGCAAATTACATTTTATGTTGCATTTGTTTAACTGTGTGAAGCTGTTACTTGGCCTATCTAAAACACCCGATGGTCTAATAAAGAGCTGAACAGCCAATAGTGAGTCAGGAGAAAGGATAGGTGAGGCTTGCAGGCAGAGAGAACAAATAGAAGGAGAAATCTAGAAAGAAAAGAAGAAAGATCAAGGAATGAGAGAGGAAGGAGGAGGACTTCAGGGGCCAGCCACCCAGCTACACAGCCAGACACAGAGTAAGAAGGAAATTAAAGATATACAGGAATAGAAAAAGAATAAAAGCCCCAAGACCAAAGATGAACGGGCCAATTTAAGTTAAGAAAAGCTGGCAAGAAACACGCCAAGCTAAGGTTGGGCATTTATTATTAAGAATAAGATTCCACATGTGATTTATTTGGGAGCTGGGTGGCAGCCCCGCCCCCAAATAGCAAAAACAACTAACAACATTTTTGTATTCCAAACATGGGGCCATAGAAAGCTGAACAACAATAGTCTGTACTCTAACGGCTATAGTTGGGCACTATGAACAAACAAAGGGAGTGAGGTACGACTTTGGAAAGAGACTAAGTTGAAATGGTCTTTGCTTTAAAATGCAGAAAATGACATGCATGGCCCACCTTATGAGAGTTGTAAGTTCCTTACCGGGTACAATGAGAACATTTGTATTTGGCTTGATAGGTTGTTCATTCTTGAGCCAGCTGAGGTCAGGAGCAGGAAAACCAGACACCTCACAGGTCAAAGAGATGAAATGGTTCACCACCACAGAGAGATGTTCATGGGTAGGTCCAATGACACCTGGAGGAACTGTAAATGTATGGGTACATATATTAAAAGTGAACTTTAACAATATCAGAAACACAATATCAGAAAAATGTAAATCCATGTAACTTTCAAGAGGAACACAAATACTAATAGACAACACTACTGTTTCTTGTTCAAAACAACAACAACAAAGAATTAAAAAAAACAAAAGTAGAGAGAAAAAGCAGAATAAGAAAGATTGATATAAATGATACACTGGCATTTATGAACATTATAAAATATGCAATACGAGACTTGATCTTTTATAACAAAAACACAAAGGGTGCCAGATGTAGTGGTCTATACCTTTAATCCAACACTGGGGAGGCAGAATTAGGTGGGTCTCTGTGAGTCTGTGGCCAGCCTAGTCTACATAGTAAGCTGCAATATAGCTTGGGCTACATAGTGAGACCTTATCTCAAAAAATAAAAATGATAACATCAACAACATCAAAACCCAAAGAAGGCATCATATCACCCACATTCAAATGGTTTTCTATGAAGGGGAAAGATTTCAAAGAGCAAGAATGAGGCATGAAAGCAAATGAATACAACCATAAATAAAAGTAGAAATGAGTCTTGGCTGCAAAGAGGAAACAGTGAATGCAAGTAATAAACACTGTTGTATCTACTCTATTATATTAAAATTGAGGTCTTAAAACACCATCAAAAGCCAAAGCAAAATGCTGAAAAGGCAAGCCCTTTTTTTCTTCTAAAGTTATATGGTTTTGATTGTTTCAGTCATTGATTAACTCTAGTTTGAGATCATTGACTAAATGTTTATTTCATTCTTAATGAATTGAGGACCTTGTGCTGGGCGGCACAAGGAGAATGAAATATACAGTAATACATGCAATTAAAAATCTGATGGAAAGAGAGATGAAGTGTTCTTGGTTGATAGATCCATGCCAGGCACTGTGTGGAACACTTACTTACTTTCCATTGAATTTTCACATGCCTATGAGCTAGACACAATTCTTAACATCACAAATAGGGAAGCTGGTACAAAGGAATATTAGCATCTTGCATAAGGTTTCACAGCTTGTTCCTGGAAGAAACATCTGAAAATAAAGCATCCAAGCTCTCCTTGTCTTTTGCTTAGCCACTTCTCCATAGTGCCCAGGAGTCAAAAGTGTCATGAATGTCAGCTGGGAGAAATGAGTGAGAACCAAATATATCCTCTAGATACAAAAGTTCAAGCCTGAATTGCTAGACCAGCTGTATTCAGAACTGAACCTTTCAAGGAAGTTATTAATGTCCAATGAGGTCATGGAGACAGGGCCCTAATTACTTAGGATTACTGTCCTTTAAGGAGAGACACCCTACATCACCCCCATGAAAGAAGTGCCTTTTTCCAGCAGAAGACCATTACAGGAAGCCAGAATTACTCAAATGCAGAGAACAATTGACTGTAAGACTCCTAGCTCCCATTGATACATGTGCAATGCCTGCACCTAAAGCTCAGAGAGCATGAAAAATGGAACAGAAAGATTTTAAGAGCCAGAGGATCCAGAACACTGTAAGATTGCACCTTCTAGTTATAAACAGGTGAGCTACGGTCATGAAATATCAACCAGACGGCTACCTAACAAGTTGTGAATAATTCTAACAACAGTTGACATCTTAACATATATGGGGGAAATCTCATGGAACCCCACACTTAAATGAAGAGCTACGAGCAATTAAGAAGTGCTGAGAGAGTGGATACCCAGATTAGTTATCCACTACAAAGCAGTCAGCCCTAGGAACATATACATGCAGGCAACACCAAATGGACTCCAAAGGCTGCTTTCATGTATTTATTCATTTATATGGATGTGGCTATGTAATAACAACGCTTCAAGAAGATGAGGGCATGAATTTGGGTGAGAGTGGGGGGAATGGGAGGGGAAAGGAGGAGGAGAAAGGGAGGAATGATGTAATTATATTTAATTAAAATAATAAGTAAAATGAAGAGACCCTGGAGGATTTGCAAACTCTCCCTACAAGCATGTTCACAAGAAAGACCAAGTGAGGGCATATGAAGACAACCCTGCAATCTACACATGACGTCTTCAGAAAACAAGCACTTCTAGAACCTTTCTTAAACTGCCTAGCTCTCAGAACTGTAAGAAAACTCATTTCTGTGGTTAAAGGCACACAGAGCAGACTACGGCAAGACTCACTTGACGTCTGAGGGGAAGGTAAGGGTAGGAGATAATGGCCATGTGGTAATAAGACAAGAGGGGCCTATACAGTAGAGAAGGCCTAGCTCATGGTGGGACTATGAATGTCTCACTCCACCAATATTCCTGACTCCAAGGTTTCCTCCAGCATGGGTAGTGACTTTGGTGTAGATACGGTGTAGATATGAATTGTTTAATGTCTTGAATCAATCTGCCTGTGTAGAATGCTGGCTATGTATTTGTGAATGATGTAAAAAATATAATAAAAAAGGAACAAATTAAAAATCTCATCATGGAAGCTGCAGTGTGACGCAATGAGTCATGCTATAAACCCCTTTGTCCATATGTCATTACAAGTGTTCATTGCAAAGAGTCATTGGTCTGGTTCAAGGTCTCTGGTTTCTACTACACTATTGAGGCTGGGCCCCAGCTAGGACTCCTTCTGGATACCCTGTTTTTGCCCTGTGTTGTAGAAGTCCTGCAGGTTTGGGTTTTCAGGTCAGGTCCATTCATGTGCTCCAACAGATCATAGATAGGGTAGATGACTGGGCGGGCCAAGTCATAACCTTGGGTCTGGGCCTAGGCAGCTGTAGAGTTGGTCCACCAGATGTGAAATGGGGATGACTCTCCCATGCTTATAACTTCAGGGTTGGCTCACCCACACCTGCACTAACAGAGTTGGCTCTCCCACTCTTATCACCACAGGGACAGCTCTCCCACCTGCCTCAGGCATTGATGGGCAGGAAGGAGTATATCATCCCCCTGCCCATGCCACCTCAAGATAGATGAGAAATGGGGAGAGCTCTCCCATGCTCACAACTTCGGGACTGGCTCACCCACACCTGCACTAACAGGGTTGGTGGAGCATGTTTCATAAGCTTAGTGGTCCTTACATTTTCATCTATGAGAGGGGAATCAAAAGCCAACAAATGACTGGGGATCATTGAGATAATTACTAGAGATAATGGGCAAAAACCACTTGACTTAGTACCTGGTACCAATCTAGCAGTCCGTAGGCTGCTACTTGCTATTCAGAGATTGAGACTTCTGCACAGCAAGTGATGAGGGGCCATGAGCTAAAGAAGGTAGTGCAATGCTGTTCCATGAAAATTAACATGTATGTGAGGGAAAGTAAAGCGAGCTTCCTTCCTTCCTTCCTTCCTTCCTTCCTTCCTTCCTTCCTTCCTTCCTTCCTTCCTTCCTTCCTTCCTTCCTTCCTTTCTTCCTTCCTTCCTTCCTTCCTTCCTCCCTCCCTCCTTCCTTCCTTCTCTCCCTCCCTCCTTCCTTCCTTCTCTCCCTCCCTTCCTTCCTTCCTTCCTTCCTTCCTTCCTTCCTTCCTTCCTTCCTTCCTTCCTTCCTTCCTTCCTTCTTTCCTTCCTTCCCTCTGTCCCTTCACTCTATCCCCTTCTCCCTCCCTCCTTCCCTTCTTCTCTTCTTCTCCTCCTCCTGATCCTCCTTCCTTTCTTCTCTTCTTCCTCCTCCCCTCCTCTTCCTCTCCTCTTCCTCCTGCTTCTTCTCCTCTTCATCCTCCCCTTCTTCTTCTCTTCCTCCCCTTCCTCTTCCTCTTCTCCTTCTCCCCCTCTTCTTCCTCTCCTCCTTCTCTTCTACTTCCTCCTCCTCCTCTCCTCCTCCTCTTCTTCTTCTTGCCTCTCAGTGACCTGGAACTAACCAGTTCAGCAAGACCAGCCAGCTAGCCCCAGGCAGCAACCTCTCTCTGCCTCTCCTAGGCTCAGACTACAGATATGCATGGCTCCAATTAGAGGTTTATGTGGGTGTTGGAGACTGGACTCGTGTGCACTTTACTGGCTGAGCTATTGCCCCAGCTCCTCAACATATTTTTTAACCTGTATTGTACTATCTAGATTAGAACACGTACTTTTATGACAGTCATATTTGTTCAATTTATGCTTCCTGGGAATTCACACTTGTTTCTGTTTAGGTCAGATATAAGATCAGAGATCTAGCTCAGAAGTAGAGCACTTGCCTAGTATGCTCAAGGCCCTTGGTTTGTCCCTAGCACTGCAAAAACAATAAACAACTTGCCCAGTTGGGAGTTGCTCACTGAATACCTGAAAGTATTTATAGTGTGTTAATGTCCTAAGTGTGAAGAATATAAAGGTAGGAGTGTTCCAAAGATTTATTACACGAATAGCAAACGTCATATATGCAATATGACATATACATCACACCAAGTAAGAGCATGTTTTCATGCCAAATGAAAACTTTTGAAAACAATTTTTAAAAAAAAATTAATTATGTGTATTTGTATGTGGAGGGCCCCCAGGAGTGTGGGTGTCTACGAAGGTCAGAGGCATCTGATTCAGCTGGGGTTGGAATTACAGGCAGTTGTGGGCCACCCAATGTAGGTGCTGAGAATTGAGCTCAGGTCCTCTACAAAGCAGTTCACGCTCTTTATCACCAAGCCATCCTTCCAGCCCCAAATGGAAGCTTTTTGAGATGATAAAAAAATTGATAATTTTTAGATATTCCTAAAATGAACTAGAATTTCATGCAAAGTGGATCTTATAATAATTTTCATCACTCTTATTTCATACTTTGGAAGCAGCTGTATCTCATAAAAATTGCATTTTTATGATAGACATCCAATTCCCTTTACACTTTTTCTTAATAAAAACAATATTTACAATAATTGATTATTATTATGTGTGAAAACTTAAGTTTAACCCAATTTAGGTATGTTTGCATTTTAAAAGGAATTATTTAACTCTAGAAGGTGGTCTTTTCTTAGTCACAGAGCATACCGCATACTCGCAGAATGTAGTCAATGTAACTCTGCACTTGAAGACATGAGCAGGAGTAGACATGCCTGTGAGCACAAGGTCCACAATAGACTCGACCTTCACAAGAACATGTAGTCTTTCATATCTGCTAGAGTAACTGAGGGATGAAAATGCTACAAACATGGGCTTAGACTCTCTGTACTTTGCATTTCCTTCTGGCTTTTGTAGGAGGAAATGGAGAGGAGATTGAATGCATGCAGCTTCACACAGCGATGAAGTTAAGCACAGAACACAGGTTGTCGAATCTGAGGCCCCGTTTCCCTGCTTTGTCATGCAGAGCCTGACAGATGTCCAGGGCCGCTGAGCTCTCACCTTGAATGTTGAGGTTGAAGTATTTTTTGGTACTCCCGGCTCTGTTCTCGGCGACACACACATACCTCCCGATATCTGTTATCTGAGCATTCAGAATCTAAGGGGAAATGAAGAAATGGCAACTAAAATCATCAACAAAGGAACTTGTGATAGTCTTCCATTGAGAACAGACAAGAGGCATTCTTTCTAGTGAATGCCAGTTGTAAATACACATAAAAACATGAAGCTGCCGGGTGGTGGTGGTGGTGGCACACGCCTTTAATCCCAACACTCGGGAGGCAGAGGCAGGCGGATCTCTGTGAGTTTGAGGCCAGCCTGGTCTACAGAGCGAGCTCCAGGAAAGGTGCGAAGCTACACAGAGAAACCCTGTCTCAAAACAAACAAACAAACAAACAAAAACCAAAACAAAACATGAAGCTGCAGGACAGACCATCCCTGTACTGTTTTCAATTAGTTAGGTCAAGCACACATGTATCTATTTATAAAACTTACAATCAAAAAAGGTGATTTTTACACACATCTGTTGAATTTAAACTACAATTTATCCTAAATTATTCCCCACTTTCCTGTCTGTGAGTCTGAAAAATCACTTTGAAGTCCCCCCCTAAAAGGTGGATTTGTGAATGGCCAGTAGAAGTTTTGAGGCAATGGTGCTGTTCACTTCAGTTAGTCGAAAGTGTCTGCACTGTTGGTCACTTTATTGGAAATTTTGTCCCACTACCATCTAAGGAAGCACGACTTGCCTGCCGGAGGGTGTGATCATGAGGGACAAAAATCAGCTCCCATTGTATTCTACGATGCCAGACAGATAATCCCAGCGGGCATTCAACTCACAGCTCTGCTAACACTTGAGTAAGTTGAGATCTGAATTACCACCTATAGAACCAGTGGACTTGAAAGCTAGAAAAATTCTGAGTGTTCTAAGTCATTAGGTTTTGGAGGGGTTTGTCCTAGGTAGCCTATGTAGTTAAATAATACAGAGCAGAATGCTTATTATGAAGAAACTTCTACTCATCTATGCATCTACAGCCCTAGACATAAAAAACATTTAGTAGGCATTTTGATAGAGTCTGTATTATCATTAAACAGATATATTCAAGTGTAGACAAAGGCTCTAAATTTCAAGTATATTTATAAGCAGTGAGCTTGATTTTTTTTTTTTTAAAGAACATATGTCCTGTGCTGGACCCACTTTTATGCTTGGATTTATGAGGCAAGGGAATATTTTCATTGTGTTCATTAGTAATCTAGTTACACTCTATCCTAACAAAAGAACTACTATGTGTCTACACACTACAGCTTTCTTTTAGGACATTTGAATGGACAAATAGACATATCAATTGACAAAGAGCAGTACAGTATATTTACATGGCTCACATTATGACTTCCCACTGCCTAGGCCAACACAGGATGGATCTAATCTATCGGAAGCCTTTTACCACTTAGAATGTTATCATTACATACATGGAAAGATTGTAATAATAGGGTTTTCTTTAAATTAAAAAAATATGTTGTTAAACCTAAGTGTGTGTGTGTGTGTGTGTGTGTAGATATTCTAGAAGAATTTACACGAAAATGTCACTGTGGTCATTTCTAATTGTGGAGGAAGAATAGGGAATAATTTTGTATGCTTTTGATAGTTAACCATAAATATCAATCTTGATAGTTATAGATAAACAAATATGTTCATAACTTAATATTTTTACCAATCTAGAGGACAACCATCACAATGTCCAAAACACTGTATTAAAATTAGATTTTTTTTCCCCTTTTACCTGAAGAATCCTGCCATCAGATAAGAACTTATGATGTTCATCTTCCACCAAGGGTTGTCCATCTTTCTGCCAGGAATTCCTCGGTGCTGGGTTACCACTGGACGAACATTCCATCCGTGCACTCTTATTAACCAGCACAGTGATTTCTTCTGGGAGATCACCATTTGCTCCCTTGATAACTGGTGGCACTAAGAAATGGTTGTGACAGAGAGATTCTGATGGGACACAATGACTTTAGTAAGGCATGCTATACCACTTTGTCCTCAGGACAAGCTGGACAGACTACATCTTTTAGAGTGAATTTGTGCTCTTAAGAGTGTCTTTATAAGGGGATAATCTGAGCTATTCCCAGCTCCCAGGGCAGAATCAGGGGAACATGTATCAGCATTAACTGGGAGCTTAGTTAGACTCATATTCATGCACCTCACCCACACTTCCTCCACAGCCGTCTCTGGGGATGGACAAGGAATGGATGGTTGAAAAAGCTCTCCAGATGTTCATCAAAGCACATTAAAGTCCAAGAAGTTCTACATTATATTCCCCAACACATTTAAAACAGCACCCTACAATTTATATTCATTTCACTTATGAAAAATCACACATTGTCTGTAGAATAGAATCTGGAAAGGTTCAGTAAATTAGGAGATTGTGTTGGCAACATTCATAAAACCAGATATTTATTTTCAAAGTAAGCAATCACTGTCAAGCTTGATTAATTTTTGTTGCACTCTGTTAAAACACACCAGGTTTTCAACAACCAGTGCATGTTTAATGTAGATGCAGCCTACGGTATTTGGTTCTCCAACAATTAGGTTGAAATTCTCTAAAGAAAATAATCAGTACTGCAAGTACATGGCAGAACTTCAGTGTTATTTTGCATACATTCACATTTAAAGTTACACCATTTCACTGATCACCACTGCCTTCTATGCTGGATCCCCAATGCCCAGCACAGGACCTGCCACACACTGAGCAGTCAACTGATAACTGTCAAATAAATATGATTTTACGTTTTATCTTTTCTGTCTTCTACCTCTTTTTTGGACTTTTACAGACTGCTCTTTGCATAGAAATGTCTAGGTGCTCCCACCTTCCCTCTTTATAATCAGCCCATCAGTCTCTCCTCAGGCTGCTTTCTTCATGCCCAGCCCATACCTCACAGTGGGTTACTTAAGTGATGTGTTATGGTGCTGATACTTGGAGCTCTGTTGCTCCCTGGCACCCACAGTGTGTATCTATGACATCTGCTTCAACTTCCAGACAGGCCATACCTATCTATCTATCTATCTATCTATCTATCTATCTATCTATCTATCTATCTATCTATCTATCCACATTCCTGCCTCCAGAGTTCTGAGGGTGATGACTGAAAGCAATCACTGAATCAAATGGTTCCTACTATAATCATCAGATCCCCATAGCCACCACTGCTGACTTTCTCTGTTTGCCACAGGCTGGTATTCCAAGCTTGCCTCTGTTTGTTTTACACTCATACTTAACAGTTTTGTTAAATATATTTGATATGTGTTTTGTCATATCCCCTTTCTTTCCACTCCAATATCTCTCCATCTCCCCCAAAGGCTTATTGCCATATCAGTTCCTTGTTCCATTATTTCGATACATGCCCTTGGCTCACACTGTGAATTCCTCCACCCCTGCTTTCCACACACATTCTTGAAACTTTAATGAGCCTCTTTACATTCATTTTTTTTTCCTGTCCTTGGCCTATGGGTAAGTTCAAATCTCTTAAATTTGCTCTTTCCAGACAGCTCCATTCTACATCCTGTCTCTATTTTATTTCATTATATCTAATGCATGTTCAAAAATTATCTTTGTTCTGTGTCTTTGACGCACATCACATGACCTAAATTGTTCTGTTGAACCTCACCAACAGACTTGAAGATTCAAAGCCAAAGGCCTTTTACTTTCTGAAACTCATTTTAACATTCAGCATTGAAAACTCACTAGCTGACGACAACTTTTTCTAACAGCCAGAATCTGAGCATAACTGTCTACTGGGTTTCCCTCATTATTTGATTGTCCTTTTCTGTTATATTTTCCTTTTCTTACCTATAAATATTTCCCAATGATGTTCTTTGGTCAAAATGTATATCATTTTTTCCTGTTGGAAATCTTGTCTTTAAATATCACTTGACTGTGGGCAGCTATGGGATCTATAGTCTGGGTTTAGTTCTTTGTCCTTTGTAACAGTTCCCATTTCTTCTCTCTTCTCTTCTCTTCTCTTCTCTTCTCTTCTCTTCTCTTCTCTTCTCTTCTCTTCTCTTCTCTTCTCTTCTCTTCTCTCTCTCTCTCTCTCTCTCTCTCTCTCTCTCTCTCTCTCTTTCCTTTTTCTTTCAAGAGAGTTTCTCTGTGTGTAGTTCTGGCTGTCCTAGAACTCACTCTGTAGACCAGGCTGGCCTTGAACTCACAGAGATCCACCTGCCTCTGCCTCCAGAGTGCTGGATAAAGGTGTGCACCACCCACCTAAGTACCTGGTCAACATTTTATATGAGCATTCTGGAATCGTGATAGACTTAACATACCAACCTTCTTTCCTTCTTTCCTTCCTTCTTTCCTTCCTCCATTCCTTCTTCATTCCTTCTTTCCTTCCAATCCCACCTGCTTTCCCAGAATCTCTACTTTTAATAACCTTGCTATCACTGATTCAGTCACTTGGCACAGAAGTCTCAGTTTTGCTCTGAGATGAGTGTCTATTCCCTCACACCATTTCAACACTTCTGTATAAAAATCTTTCATTTTGACTGTGTGTTGGCTAGTTCTTGTCAACTTTGCACAAACTGAGGCATAGCTGGGAAGGGGGATCCTCAGCTGAGGAGTTGAGAATTCATCAGCTTGGACTGTGGGCAAGCCTGTGGGAACACTTTTCTTGATTAGTGATTGATTTGGAAAAACTCAGTTGACTGTGGGAGGTATCACCCAGAGGCAGGTGGTCCTGGGTTGCGTAGAAGTCCAGGCTGAGCAAGCCACATGGAACAATCCAGCAAGCAGCATTCTTGCAAAGTCTGTTTCAGTTCCTGCCTCCAGGTTCCTGCCTTGAGTGCCTGCCTTAGCTTCCCCCAACAGAGGGTGAGTTGGGATATGTAAGCCGAATAAACCCTTTCCTCCCCACGTTGCTTTTGGTCATGGTTTTTATCATAGCAATAGAAAGCAAACCGGAATATCCTCATGGGTGCTTCACTAGCTTAGTTTCTCTCGGTGCACCTACATCCTGCTTCTAACAATGCCACTTGTCTTAAGGAAACAGTACTTCTTCCCCTTGGTGGCCATATAGCAGAAGGAGCTGATTCTGGCTCCAGAGCAGGCACAAGAATTAGATCTCATCACTAGAACACCAGACTCTTGGTGTCTGTGGTGAATTCAGAGATGCATATGTGATCACACAGGGCTGAGGAACAGTCAGTTCTAGGACTCCGCCCATAAACATCAGACAGGAAAACTGTCATTCAACGTGAAAACTGGAAGAAGTCAATCTAGAGCTGCTAAGGTCCCACCTTGCTACCCAAGGGAACTGCTTGTCTGAGAAGGACATTAACAGCAGCAGCAGCAGCAGCAGCAGCAGCAGCAACAACAACAACAACAACAATAATAATAAAAGGTCAGGAGAAATAGAAAGGTAAAATCTGGATAGCCTGGACCTCTTTTGAGCCAAGGAAGTCAGAAATGATTGATTGTAGATTACTACGCTCTGAGGCTTTACAAATTTGTGAATCAATAATCTATTCTCTACCCCCACCTCTCTCTCCTATTTTGTTATTTGAGATCTTATAAGTCCTAACTGACATACTAATGCATTCTCAGTTTGTGCACGAAACTCTAAGTCCTAAGAAGTATCAGTTTCTGGTTACCTTTATAGTTTCTAATGTGCTTAGGGTAACGTCTTGTAAACATTAGTCATTGAAAAATATTTTGGAGTGAAGAGTGCTTAATCACAAGAGAAAACAAACTTACAGAGTACACGGATGTCATACTGAAGGGAATCTTCCCCAGCCTCATTCACAGCCACGCATGTGTACCTCCCAGCATCTTCTACTTTGGCTCGGGGAATCTGCAACACTCGCCCTCCTGAAAATATAGCCTAGTATGTTATTTCTCCAAACTTCAGAGCAAACACAGATCATGAACACAGTTACATTTTTTCCCCAGGTCTAATGACGTACATTTATTTATTTATTTTTGTCAATGTTCCCACTTACTTTAATCATTCAGTTTTTGTCTTAGATAATATCTATTTTCACAGCAAATATTGCATTGCTAAGAAGTGATCCAATACTGTAATACAAGTCAGACTTTTGGAGAAATGGGGAGCAGGTGTCAATTTTCCTGGAGGAGAGAAGGGTACTCTGTACCCTCCATCATGTTCTGGATGGATGGAATGTTACTGTGTGGTGTTGCTTTGTTCTAGCAGTTTTTTGAGTATTTTTAATTATCTTTCTCAGTATTTCCTACAAAAACTCATTTGAAGATATATATCCAGGGATCTAAAAAAGTAAGGTATACTTTATATGTTTTGTTCAAAATTTCCTGTGCAATCTCAGGGGAAAAAAAAGCTCTGTGTATTTGTAAACTTTTTAATGTTGCTAATAAGATTGAGAGGATAGTTGTAACAGTTACAATAAAAATTTGCACCTCTGTTCACCAATTATGTTCCATATAATTTTATTCATCTCTTGTATCATATGGATAGAATATTTTCCTAAGCCATTTCAGTAAGTTGGAGGCCTGATAACTTCTTGAAACTATATACTCACAGATCTCAATTTCATGGAGATAATTATAATTCTTTATGAAACTATAAAACAACAACCAAAAAGAGGAAATTTAGCGTTTTGAAACATTACTTGTACTAAATCTATAGCCTCTTTTAGATATTGTCACAATATTAATTTTATTCATTTTTACTAGACATTATATTTATTTATACTAGACCTAGACCCAATTAAGGTCATATATTACATAGAGCTACCATGTCTATTTCTTCCCTTTTCATTTGTTTTTTACTTTAAAAAGATATTCTTTCAGTTAATTTGGGTTCACTTTGCATATATTATGCACTACCTTGACCCTAATTGACCCTAAAGGTACAATTTGTGAGTTTTAACAAATCCTGGTATTTGTACACTGAAACCTCAAAAATATTATTCCCCCAAAGTTAAGCATCTTTTCTGACAGCAAATCATGTAATAATTAAAGTATTTGAAACTAAAAATCTTTACTATTGCTCATGAAAAATACAATCAATATAAACAATAACTATTTGCAAACATACATTAGAATTTATATTAATGTTGCATTGAAACCAAATTGACTAAAGACATCAATACAGAAAAAGAGGAGTGAGGAAGTTCAAAGCTTTGTCTAAACTGATAACAACTGTGGAACAGATCTGGAAAGTGAGTTAAAGTGTTCTATTGTCAAATTCTCCGGTAGGCTCTTCTATATAGGGATGACACATCATTCAGCAACCCAAACATTAGTTAAATTATAGTGAACTGGCCCAATAAATAAGAAGAGACACACTTGGCCGAGAGTCTTGCTTTTACATAGCAGTGTTTACCTGGCAAAATCAGTACTCTGTCACTGGACGTCAGAGGGCGGCCATCTTTGTACCATGTCAGAGTTGGGGGAGGAGCAGCGTTTGTCTCGCAGTGCAGAGAAATGGGATTGTTGATGATTACATCTTTGGCTTCACCACTCCTGCTGGTGTCTAGCATGTTTCCTATTTCCCAGAGTTTCTGAAAACTTGGAGGCACTGTGGAGGGAAAGCATGACATCTGTTCACAGAGGGACCGCCACTATCAATATCAGATGAAGGTTTTGACGGCATCTTGACAAATGATATGTGGATTTTATGAATTAGACGATGCCAAAAATATTTTTTAAGTATTTATATGTTTTTCCAACAGCAGCCAGAGAGTAGACATGGGTGGAAGAATAAAATTTATGGTACTCAGAGTCAGTACTTGTTCTAGTAGTTTTTCTAGGAAGACCCTGTCACTTGAGTAACATTGGGACCCAAGAGGAATGTGGCAAGAAATGTGACTGCTGCAGGGAAAGCTAATTCTGAGGCACACACAAAAGAGAATATAGGCTCATTTGATGCCAGTATCAATGATCTGTCTTACTAAGGAAGTTAAATAAGATAAACAATCAGGCCTAAACTATTAAAAATAGGGCATCCTCACTCTTTTCTGATAGGTGTGAGCTTTATCAGAAATAAATTGTCTGTACATTAAAGGCATTTCAGGAGTGTGTGAGTTTGGCCTGAATTTTCAAGTTTTAGACACATTTGAAAAATTAAAGATGTGTGGAAATTTTGTGTATCCAGATGTTAATTATAGTGTTATTAATAAATAATGAAAACCTGGAGACATTTAACTGTAGGAGGCTGGTTATATTAATATTTGAATATACTACTGATGAAATAGGCAAAGTTCTTAAAAGTTATGTTGAGGGCTGGGGTATAGTTCAGAGAGAATTTACTTAGTATGAGTAAGGTCCTAGACTCAATCCCAGCAATGGCAAAAATAATTCTGCTGGATAGCAGTATCAACAATAACAGATATTATTTTTAATCACTTTGGGTGCCTTATCTCATGCATGATTCTCAGCATTCCATCAGGCATTAATTTTATTTTTTTATTTTTATTTTTTTGGTGTGCAATAGCTTATTCTATTCACAATTTGTAGAATAAATTTTTTTTTATTTAGGAGATTTGTATTCAAAAATCAATAAAAAGGTGAGTGTCAACTCTGTTTTTACAGAATTTTTTGGAGTCATTATCAGGTGGTGAAGTATTACTTTTTGTTTTCTTTTCCTGAGACCATGAGGCATTAATTTTAAAGACAAATGATTACAGACTTAAAATAGTTTGGTAATTTGTCCAAGACACAAAGATTATAAGTGTACTCATCCAACTCAAAATGTGTCTACTCTGAATTCCATTATTACTGCTTTTATTGTATTTCATGCAGTAATGTTATATGATACATAACCTTCATGATCTAATGTTGGGGCAAGGCTAATGTAAAAGAAGGCTATTGTCTGTCATTGAATTTTGGAAATGAAACAGTCCCTTAAAATACCAAAAGGAAATACATAAACCAAGAATGACAGGGGTTGGAAAGATGGCTCAGTGGTTAAGAGCACTTGTTGCCCTTGTAGAGGACCAAGGCTCAGTTCCTAGAACCTACACGATGGCTCACAACCATCTGTGATTCCATCTCTATTTGATCCACCACCCTCTTCCATGGACACAAGGAATACATGTGGTGTGTATACATACCATGCAGGCAGACACTCATATACATAAAATAAAAATAAAACCTAAAACAGGATTATGGGATCGTTCTCTTCTATAATTTCTTGTGATGAATTTCATGATGAATCGATATTGTTATGAGAAGAAAAGATTTCAAAGTAAACCAAGTCAAATCTCATTTCTATCACATTAATAGAGCATGGAAATCATTCTACAATAAGCATAGTAGTATTACCTTGGATATTCACATCAAAATCCAACTCATCTTCGCCTGCAAGGTTAGATGCAACACAAGTGTATCGTCCAGTGTCTGATATTTGAGCTTCCTTGATTTGGAGAGTGTGTCCATTGGCAGCGATGTTCACATGATCATCAGACTTCAGGGGCTGTGATTCAATTATAGTAATGTCAGCATGGAGTATGCGAGTAAAGCTAAGATACCCTGCAGACGATGGGCATTATGGTTCTTTAATAAATGGAAACATGTAAAATATCCAAGATAGCAGTAATTAATTTAATTTGATCAAACTGTTTTCTAAGTAATACAAATTTTATATCTTGCGAATTATAGCTGATAAGGTTCACATTTTCCAGGCAATTGCAGGAGACACATTCATATGTTCTTTATGACAGGAAACATGCTCTTAGTACAATGTCCATCTATGCATGGAAGCAAAAGGTCCTCTAGCTAATATTAAGCACTTAAGAAGGGTGTCTTGTTGATAGTTTCATAGAAAACTGTAATAAAGAAAACTTTAAAAGTTGAGGACATTATTACAATCTGATTTGATCCAAAATTATTGTTATTCATTCAAAAACATCCTTAATTTCATACCCAATCTAGGGCTTGTTATGTTATGATACTTTGTTGAAATGGGCATCATAGGTCTCCCTTCATTATTTGAAGATTTTATTCCTGACTCACTGGCATTCCTTCTAATGATATGTCCTTCATTATTCTTAGTGATTTCGGTACCTACTGTCAAGCCAAGCCATGTTCTCTCAGCTTCTTGACTTCCTCTCTTAACCACACCAGTGTCTATTCATTTCTTCCCACTAGACAGTTTCATTCTTATGGGAGTGGTTCTTGCGGCCTACCTCCACATTTCCTGAGGCGTTTTACAGCCAACCACTTAAAAAATGTTTTCTATGTAAATGGTGTCTAATTTTGTCCTCTTATCTTTCCTTGAATCTGATCCAATCAAACCTTTGTCTTCTCTACTTGATGAGAAAGGCAGTCAAGGTCACCCATGACATCCATGTGGCTGTGTTTACCACTCACTACTGTCTTTGTTTTCTCTTCTTGGTGATATTTGACATAGTGTAACTTGTCTTCATCTTGAAATAGCTTTTCCTCTTTTGTAGTTTGAGACACTACAGTCCTTATTCCTCTATTCTCAAAGGCAGACATACACATGTCTCTTGTCATGTAAGTGTGTGTGAGTGAGTGAGTGAGTGAGTGAGTGTGTGTGTGTGTGTGTGTGTGTGTATACATGAGTGCAGGTGTATGAAGAGGCTAGAAGAGGCCATAAGCTGGAGTTATAGGCAGCTGTGAGCTGAGTTGTGTGTGTTTGCTCTCTGACTAACTTTTCTATCCCATCTGTCACATTCTGTTTTACTGACTTAGTCTTTTTAGGATTTTTGTTTGTTTGCTTATCTCTGAAAATTTACACGGGCAGAGATTTTTGGCCTGTTTCTTTCTTGTCTATATTTGTTGTCCATAAATAATGCCTAGCAAACAGTTGAGATTCAAATAATTTGGGATGCAACAAACCATTATTAATATTACATCACAAATAAACCTGCCACAGTTTAAATTTCTTGTGTCAAAGTAAAAATTTCAGGGCATGGATAAATAAAATGTAAGGATTATATTCAAAATTATTATAGCTGATATTGTCACTATCTTTTGATGGTTTTTCTTAAAAAAATACTACTTCATTAAATTTTAGTTAAAGAAAAAATAACTGAAAAATGATATGGAAAAACTTTTTGTTGAAAATATGACTTCTTATTCATAATTTAGGAAACCAACCCAAGCCTTAAAAAGTTAGAATTGTCAGTCAATATAATTTCAGAGACTGAATTTGAAGCTGTGATTTAACAACTCTTAATGAGTTTTGAAAGCAGTCTAGTTTCTACTTAAAATTCTGGTGTTTCCTTAGTTCTTAAATTTGTGGCTCTCTCTATGTGCAGTAATGTAAGGGATGAAAAGGCTTTATAGAAAATTAAAAACAAATTAGTGATATAATTTCAAAGGACAGGGGACTTACTTGTTGGAAAGTAAGGCTTTACCGAGTTGACACCACATCTCACTGTGTGCTCACACTCTGAAAAGCCAGCAGAGCACGGTGGGAGTTCTGTACTTTTCCGTTTGCAATGGCTTCCAGATGATATGTGCTTATTTTATATGAAAAGACCCCCCCTGGTCCCCCACTGCTGATATAGCAGAATCCATCTGGGACTGGAAGAAAAACACGAAGCCACATCTTTTTTGCCTCTTAAGTCATACTGTGCCCAGAACTTCTACAACTGGAATTTAACTGACCATTTGGTTGATTATGTGTAAAACAGGATAAGGCACAGCTTCGCTGTTTCACATCTGTATTTAGTAGTGTTAACAGCAACTACATATTCTCTTTTGGCCTCCGAGCATCAGCACATGTGTCCTTGCAGCATGTGAGAAAGAATAGGAAATGAGTGAGGAATAGGGGATGTCTTCTGAAACTTACACCATAAACAGAAGGATCTAATCTTTTTAAATGTAAAAGCTCGATTTTAAAAAAACAATTTTAATTGTGTATATTATATCACTTCTTTTACCATTCCTCCCTTGAACCCCTCTCATGTCTGTCCCTTCACTCTCAAGTTGATTTTTTATTTTGTATTTCTCTCTGCCCTAGGGTAATCGTAGTGTGCCTTTATATCTTATTTTTTCTCATATTTTAGGATATCAAAAATGTTATCTTTTGTAAAAGAGTTAAAGATGTTCAGAGAGAGTTCTGAATAAATTTAGTCCTCATTTTAGAATCATACACATGCTTCTTCTCTATAACAATTTATTTATTTGGGTAAAACACTGTTCCTCTACTTCTCCAGCGGGAGGGTAGCCAGATTTTCACAGTCAAGTGCTAATGCACACAAAACCAGTCTTGCTTACCTCTAAGTAGTGGAACAATACTAAAGTTATTGAACACGGATGCTTTTCATTTTATTTATTTTCTAAGCAGTTTCAGATCCGAGGAGCATGGGATTGACTACTTTTAATACCACAGTGGGTGGGGCCAATCTCTCAACCCCCCCTGCCTTGTTTCTTTTTAAATTGGTATTTTAATCTTCAAGAAATAATCAACAAACAGAACATAGTTATGACTGGCCTGTCCATCCTTGTACCAGCGGAGCAAGGCAGAAGGAATGGCGTAAGCTTCACACTCCAAAGTCAGGCTGTTGTTCACCCTGATCTTCACTTCTTTAGGGGAAAGGCCTGGCCCCAAAAGGTCCCCTTTCTTGATGATGGGTGGAACTGCACAAAACGAATATTAAAGGGTTAAATACTGGTTGTTTTCAATTCACAGTCTACCACAGAAACCACAATGAGGAGCAATTAACAAGGTCCCAAGGAGATGAGGGGCATTTCTTCACAGGCCTTCTATGAAAGACCTCAGTTAGCACCCCAGGAAACAGGAGTTTTCAGATATACAATATGGAAAAAAAAATCACTATCTTTTCATCTGATCCAGGCTCACATAGTCCAACTGTGACCCATAAAAGATATTGTATTGGTTATTATTGTACCAAGTCAAAGTAAAAATGACAAAAAGAAAAATACACTTTGTTTATAACATAACAGCAAGAACATAGGAATAAAGACCTTACAATGTGGCCCCTATTAATGACAGTATGAGCTTTGCCTTTTACTTATAGGCTGGGGTATGTTGTGGTAACCCCCAAATACTTTTGATCTCATTTGGAGCTCTGGAGTAGGCACCTGCATGTAAACAACACTCCAGCAGGTAGGTAATGAGTGGATCCAATGGACTCTTCACAAAGGTTGTCTGAATATATGTGTGTGATGGAGTGGGGGGGGCACATGTGCACATGTATGCTTTTGTAGCCCCAAGGTTGATGCCAGGTGTCTTCTTCAATTGTGCCCTACATTATATATTGATGCAGGGTCTCTTGCTGAACTCAGAGCTTAATGTTTTGACCAGAGTGGCTAGCCAGCTTGTTTGGGCATTTCCTGTCTGCCCCTGAAGTACTGGGTCTGCAGGCAGGCCTCCATACCCTTTGGACATTTACATGGGTTCTGGGCTTCTTAACACTGGTCTTCATGCTTGGGTAGCAAACATGCTAGTCACTGAACCATCTTAAGTGGCTCTTCACATCTTAAGTGGCTCTTCACATCTTTAAGCAACTGAGGCCATGGACATGATATTTTAATGCAACTTCCATCCTCGATGAGGCAAGCTAGATAGGTAAGAGTATCAGTATAAATAATTAGGGAAAATAATGAAAAATGGGATTTAAGAAGCTAGAAATCACAAACTAAAAGAAAAAAAAAACACGATCATCTCATAGATGCTGAAAAAGCCTTTGACAAAATCCAACACCCCTTCATGATAAAGGTCTTGGAGAGATCAGGAATACAAAGAACATACCTAAACATAATAAAGGCGATTTATAGCAAGCTGACAGCCAACATTAAATTAAATGGGGGAGAAACTCAAAGTGATTGAATTTCTTAAACTAAAATCAGGAACAAGACAAGGCTGTTCATTCTCCCCATATCTATCCCCATAGTACTTGAGGTTCTAGCTAGAGCAATAAGACAACAAAAGGAGATCAAAGGGATACACATTGAAAAGGAAGAAGTCAGACTTTCACTGTTTGCAGATAATATGATAGTCTACATAAGTGACTTCCAAAATTCTACCAGGGAACTCCTACAACTGATAAATACCTTCATGTTGCAGGATACAAGATTAACTAAAAAAATCACTAGTTCTCCTATATACAAATGATAAATGGCTGAGAAAGAAATCAGAGAAACATCACCCTTTACAATAGCCACAAACATTATAAAATACCTTGGGGTAACTTGAACCAAACAAGTGAAAGACCTGTATGATAAGAACTTTAAGTCCTTGAAGAAAGAAATTGAAGAAGATATCAGAAATGGAAAGATCTCTGTGGTGATATTGTGTCCCCTAATGTATTGTGCACCCTAATAAACTTATCTGGGGTCAGAGAACAGAACATCCACTAGATATAGAGGCCGAAAAATGGTGGCACATGCACCTTTAATCCTAGAATTCCAGAGGTAGAGATCCATCTGGATCTCTGTGAGTTCAAAACTATACTGGAAACGGCCAGGCATAGTGATGCACACCTTTAATCCCAGGAAGTGATGGCAGGAAGCAGAAAGGATGTAAGGTGTGAAAGCCAGGAACTACAGTCTTGTTAAGCTTTTAGGCTTTTAGCAGCAGTTCAGCTGAGATCCACTTGGATGAGGACACAGAGGTTTCAAGGAAACAAGATCAGCTGAGGAATTAGTGAGATGTGGTTAACTGTGACTTGTTCCATTTCTCTGATCTTTCAGCGTTCACCCAAATATCTGGCTCCCAGGTTTGCTTTTATTAATAAGACCTTTTAACAATTCATGCTACAGATCTCCTATGCTCATGAACAGGTAGAATCAACACAATAAAAATGGCAATCTTACCAAAAGCAATCTACAGATTCAATGCAATCCCAATCAAAATCCCAACAGAATTCTTCACAGACTTGGAAAGAACAATACTCAATTTCATATGGAAAAAAAAAACCCTAAGATAGCTAAAACAATCCTTTACAATAAAGCAACTTCTGGAGGCATCTCAACCCCTGACTTCAATGTCTATATAGAGCTACAGTGTTAAAAACAGCTTAGTACTATCATAAAAACCAACATGTGGACCAATGGAATCAAATTGAAGATCCTGACATCAATCCACACACCTATGAATGCCTAATTTTTGACAAAGAAGTCAAAACTGTGCAATGGAAAAAAGAAAGCATTTTCAAATGGTACTGGCATAACTGGATGTCAACATGTAGAAGATTGCAAATAGATCCATATCTGTCACCATGCACAAAACTCAAATCCAAGTGGATCCAAAACCTCAACATAAATCCAGCTACACTGAACCTGATAGAGGAGAAAGTAGCAAGTAGCCTAGAATACACTGGCACAGGAGACCACTTCCTAAATATAATACTAGTAGTACAGACACTGAGAGCAACAATTAATAAATGGGACCTCCTGAAACTGAGAAGCTTCTGTAAAGCAAAGGGCACGGTAAATAAGACAAAATGACAGCCTACAGAATAGGAAAAGATCTTCACCAACCCCACATCTGGCAGAGGGTTGATCTCCAAAATATATAAAGAACTTAAGAAACTAGACATCAAAATACCAAATAACCCAATTAAAAAATGGGCTACAGATCTAAACAGAGAATTCTCAACAAAAGAATCCAAATGGCTGAAAGACATTTAAGGAATTGCTCAACATCCTTAGTCATCAGGGAAATGCAAGTCAAAATGACTCTGAGATACCATCTTATACTTGTCAGAATGGCTAAGATCAAAAACACTGATGACTGCTTATGTTGGAGAAGATGTAAAGCAAGGGGAACACTCCTCCACTGTTGGTGTGAGTGTGGACTTGTACAGCCACTTTGGAAATCAGTATGGCGGTTTCTCAGAAAATTGGGAATCAATCTCCCTCAAGACCCAAGGATATCACTCTTGAGTGTATACCCAAGAGATGCTCAATCATACCACAATGACACTTGATCAACGATGTTCATAGCAGCATTATTCATAGTAGCCAGAACCTGGAAACAACATAGATGCCTGCCCCTCAACTGAAGAATGGATAAAGAAAATGTGGTACATATACACAATGGAGCATGACATCATGAAATTTACAGGCAAATGGATGGAACTAGAAAATATACTCCTGAGTGAGGTAAGCCAGACTCAGAAAGACAAACATGGTATGTACTCACTCATAAGTGGATACTAGATATAAAGCAAAGGATAACCAGACTACAACCCACAGATCCAGAAAAGCTGGGAAACAAGGAGGACCCTAAGAGGGATGTACGGTTCACCTTGGGAAGGGGAAACAGATATCTCCATGAGTAAACTGGGGGTGGGAGGACAATAAAGGGGAGGGGGAATGAGAACATGAGGGAATGAGATGGTCAAGCTAGGGGAGGGACAGAGTGGGAGATCAATGAAAGAGATATCTTTATAGGGGGAGACATTATGAGGTAAGGGAGAAACCTGGTGCCAGGGAAATTCCCAGGAATCCGCAAGGACGACCCCAGATTAGACTACTAACAATAGTGGAAAGGGTGCCTGAGCTGGCCTACCCTGGTAATAAGATTGGTGAATACCCTAACTGTCATCATAGAGCCTTCATCCAGTAACTGATTGAAACAGATGCAGAGACCCACAACCAAGCACCAGGCAGAGCTCTGGAAGCCCAGTCAAAGGGAGGGACAAGGGATTATATGAGCAAGAGAGTTTAAGATCATGATGGGGAAATCTATAGAGACAACTAAACCAAGCTCATAGGAACTCACAAACTTTAGACCAACAGCTGTGGAACCTGCATGGGACCAGACTAGACCCCCTGTATACAGGAGACAGTTGTGTAGCTGGGTCTGTTTGAGGGGCCCTGGCAGTGGGATCAGGATCTATTCCTGGTGCATGAGCTGACTTTTTGGAGCCTATTACCTATGGTTGGACACCTTGCTCACCAACGATGCAGGGGGGAGGGTCTTGGTCCTGCCTCAACTGAATATACCCAGCTTTGTTGTCTACCCCCTTCCCATGAGAAAACTTACCATTTTGGAGGTAGGGATGGGGGATGAGCCGGGGGGAGGAAGGTAGAGGGTGGGGAACAGGAGGAGGGATAAGAAGGGGATCTGCGGTTGGTATGTAAATGAATATTTTTTTTTTAAAATAAAAATAAAGAGCCAGAAATCTTCAGGCAGAGGTGAGATAAAGTGTTCTTTTAGAACTTACTGTAGACTTTCACTTCATAGTGCTTTATCATTTCTCCAGCCTCATTAGTGGCCACACATGAGTATCTTCCCGCATTGTCTTCTTGTGCATTAAGTATCTGCAGGGTGCGGCCTCCTAAAATGTTAAGGAACATAAAAGAAAGAAATGGGCAATGTACAAACTGCTGGGAATTTATTTTATTGAGAATATTGATTCTTTCTTTTTCTCCTTTCTCTTCTCCTCCTCCTCTTCTTTACTTTCCCCTCTTCTTTTTTTGGTTTTTGAGATAGGATTTCTCTGTGTAGCTCTGGCTGTCCTGGAACTTTCTCTGTATACCAGGCTGGCCTTGAACTCAAAGATCCACCTGCCTCTACCTTCTGAGTGCTGGAATTAGAGATGTGTACCAACACCACCTGGCTAAACATTGCTTCTTATGAATGTCAATTTAGTGGTAGATATTTGATATAAAGTAAGCCACAATACACATGGGGCCTACGTAAAAAAAATATTTTATTTTCAATTCCAGTTTTGTACAATGTATTCTGATCATATTCAACTCCTCTACACCTTCCCTGATCCACATACCTTCCTTGTCCACCCAACTTTGTCTCCTTAAAAACAAAACAAAACAAAACAAATTTCAAACACATTCAAGACAAATTTGTGCTAACTAAAATAGATTTAGGTGTGTGGTCTTCCAACTGGACTGAGGTTGACTCATTAGGGACAGAACCTGTGCAAGCCCAAATTGGGACAAGTTTCAGCAGAGAGGGCTAGCTGGCAGTCAGTCCCACCCCAGAGCCAAGGAGCAATTGGCAATTGTTAGCCTGGAAAAGGAAGGTTCCACATTCTCTATTTCATACTTTCATAAGAAGGTCCCCGGCTTTGCCATTGTGTTCCTTTAATTGACCTGGCCTATCAGAGATTCATTTTGCTAAAACACAGTTTGGAATATGGTACCTTTCTCTCTAACAACTGTCAATAGGGGCTGGAGGGATGGCTTAGTGGTTAACAGTACTTGCTGTTCTTCCAAAAGCACCTGAGTTTAATTCCCAGAACCCATGTTGGGTGGCTCACAACTGCCTGGAACTTAGCCAGCTCTAGGGGATCCAATGCCCTCTCGCAGATTCTTCGGGTACCCCCACATGAGTACATGCATGCCCTCCAAGTCACATATGCATAAATAAATATAAAACATATCTTTAAAACACTGTCATTAGTTCTCACTTGTTCAGTGCATAAAGTTAAATTAATCCAGTGGTTCAAATAGTGCTCAGCTTTCCTCCCTGACTGTCTTCATGTTTCTTCACAATGCTTCCCCATAACTGGTGACTGCACCTGACCATGCTATTCCCACCTGCTGCCTTTTGTCCACTAGTCATCTTGATGGATCTGGAACCTCTCCCAACTTACCACCAACCAAATAAATTCTAGTACTTAAAAAAAAACAGGCCCATATTCTGGTTAGGCAGTGAAGATATTTCTGACCATTTAAGTCCACAATGGCCAATTTGTCTTCTGAATTTTTATAAACCTTGTCACCACTCCATTTTTCATACCTCCCCTTCATTCATAATGCATGGTTGTTTTCAACTTCATGGTGATAATAAGTTTTTGCTCTTATCTCTCTTCCACATAAGGTTAAATGTCTTAAAGACAATAATTATAGTTTTTAGTTCTTTTTCTTCCCACACATACTGGCAAATATGAGAGAGGAATAAACCCAGTCTACATATTAACTCTTTTAAGGCTGAATCCTCTCAAAATAAATTTCCATACCTGGAAGAATGCGGATATTCCGGTTGGATTCTAAAGGTGCTCCGTCCTTGAACCAGGTGATGGTAGCCGGGGGATAGGAGTATGCCTCACAGACCAGAGACGTGGGGCTGTTAAGGATGACAATGACATCTTCAGGGCTGCCATCGCTGTCTACACCAGCAATTGTTGGAGATACTGAGAAGATTGAAAGTTTTATTAAGGCAACATTCTTAGGAATTTCTCTAGGTATGTGTTCCTGAATTGCCACTGTGCTTATCCATGCAATCCCAGTTTTTAAGAGTTACAAAATAATTAATCATTACTATTCTATATAAAAAATCAGTGAAAAATGTCACAGAGTAAGGGGGGAAGGTGATATATACAAAAGAGATGCTAATATACTGTGGTAAGTGGAACACAGATCTCCCAGGTTTGATTCATATGTATCCTCCTGTATAAAACTATGTCAGTTCTGCCTGTAGAGATAGTCTTGTACATCACCTACTCTTTATAGATGCTACTACTTGATGCTATTTATTTGATGGCCTTCACATCTACTGGCATTCTGGTGGACCTTTTTTGCATATATGCACATATACATGTGATCCATTTAGATGGTGACCTCTCTTTGAGGCTCCTATTTCATGTGGGAGTATGAGAGTATTTGTCTATATGAGAATATTTATGCACTCTCCAAATTATGTAGGTATAACTACAAAAATGATTGAAAAAAATCTGAATATTTGTATATTCACATACAGGTCAGTTGAGTTGAGTGTGAGTTATTAAGTATCGGTCATCAAATGTAATACATTTAGGTGGTGCATGTTAGATTGGAAAAACTGAGTAGAAACTTAGAATCCATTTCGATGACATGCTTGAGACATAAACCTGACTCGGATGCTGTAGGACTAATGTTGATGCGTCAATACATTCAGATGTTTAATCACACCCAGGGCACAACCTCCAATAAAGGCAGAGGCTCAGGGAGAAAGGTCGGGGATCTCAGGCTGAGACTCACTGTTTCTCTGCTTCTCCTTGATCTGCTGACAACTTTCTCCTTCACCATTGAACATTTAAATGTCTACCTTGATCCTTGTTCCTTGCACAAAACACTATGTCCGAACATCGTGTATTCCATAGCAATGAAAGAATGAAATAAAAACAGCCTACAAACACGAGTGCTGGTATCCTTCACATAATGAAATTCTATGATAGAAATATATATATATAGATATAGATATATAGATATAGATAGATAGATGATAGAGAGATATATAGATATAGATGATAGATAGATAGATAGATAGATAGATAGATAGATAGATAGATAGATAGATAGATAGATGATAGATAGATAGATAGATAGATAGATAGATAGATAGATAGATAGATAGATGATAGGTAGATAGAACACTGATTTTTCAAGGTTTGAAATGAAGCTCATACCTACCAAACACATTGAGACTGAAACTTTTGCTTTTGTCTCCAGCTGTATTAGAGGCCAAACATGTGTATCGTCCTGTGTGTGACACTTGAGCATTGGTGATCTGGAGAAAACGGCCATCAGACATCATGTGGTGGACTTCATCTTCTTGGAGAAGCTGTCCATCTTTGTGCCATGTGATCTGCGGCACAGGGTTCCCTGTTAAGGAAAAGCCATTTTTTTTTTGAGGGCAGCTCAATATCACATATCTATAAATGGCCAACACCCAAAGAAGACATTGTCACATATTTGCTGTGTTTTCCATAGCCCACTTTTAAAACAATGAAGTAGCTATTCTTTCTGAAATAGTGTCAAAAATGAAATTTTAATGTAGCAGTGATTACACTGTGGTGAAAAAGACAAAAATATAGAAATCATTTCAAATGTAGGTTAGCTTTTATCTGTAAATGATTCTAAACACTGGTCTCTGTGTTTAAATTGGTCTCCATGTTTAGTTATAGGTGGTTTAGCTCCTATAATTAACTATTTTCACAGTAAATTACACTTTAAAAGAATGAAGCACATCATTATAAAAATATTATAAATTCTATTCATATGAAAACCTTTTTTATTCTCTTGAGAGAAAACAGTAGAAAAGTAAAGCATTTAGTTCAACAAATTTTGTGATATATTATGATTCTTCCGAAGAATGTAGAGATAAATTAAAGTAATTATTTATTCAAAATTTGTAGCTGGTGGAGAACACTTTAGAAAGTTTTAAATGGAGACACGTGTTAAATATTATTTAAAATTATTCAGATGACTTCCTGTAATTTAAAAACTACAAAAGCAAGTCATGTTAACAAAGGTGGCTGGAATGGACCATTAAACTCAGAAGCTTAAACAGAGAATGCTGTAAGTTTGGGCAAAGACAGGGAGGGAGGCAGGGCAGGAGGATGGAAAACTAGACACCTTTTTCCTGCCATTTGATAAAACTGTTCTCTAAGGCCAGAGTGGTGGCGCATGCCTTTAATCCCAGCACTTGGGAGGCAGAGGCAGGCGGATCTCTGTGAGTTCGAGGCCAGCCTTGTCCCAGGATTAAAAGAATTGCCTCCTTACCTGTCGCCTCACAAGTCAAGGTTACATTCTGTTTCTCTTTAATCTTCACATCTTCCAATGTATTTTCACCCACAATATGAGGAGGAACTAAAATAAACACACAAAACCACGGGAAAAGCAAGTTATAGCTCGAACAGCCAGGCTGTGATGTAAGTGCCTAAGCTTTAAACACATCTTCATTATTTAGTGACTGGAATGTCAAAGCATTGTTTTTACCAATTCTAGTTTTCTCTTGCACTATAAAATTGTTACAAACCCCAATTTTAATGAATGACATTGTAATTTAAATCACAAATATGAATAAAATGTGTAGTGGTTATATTTAAAAGTTAATTTGACACTGTCTCTAATCCTGTGGAAAAGAAGTTGCAAAGAAGGACTGTGTGAATTAGGCAGGCCTGTGGACAAGTCTGTGGAGGATTGTCTTAATTATGTTAAGTGAGGTGAGAGGACCCACCCACTCTGGATGGCACTAGTCCCTGGGATGGACTCCTGGACTCTGTAGGAGAGGACAAAACCAGCTGAGTTATACATATAGGCATCTAGTATCTTTCTATTCTTGACTGTGCATGTAAATGATTTCAACTTTCTGCTCCCTTGGCTTCCCCATTGTGATAGGCTGTGACCTCACACTGTGGTTTAAAATACATCCTTTCTCCCCTAAGTTACTTTGCGTTGCTTTATCACAGCAACATGAAGTAAACTAAGACAGAATGTGTCCACAAACTAATGAGTAAGTGCTCTCATTTCAAGCAACCACACCATGTCTTAGAACATTTCTGAGCAGTTGTGAACTGGTACCACAAGGCAGTTTTTTAGTTGAATCAGACTCATTTCCTCCAAATAATTGTAATGCTGAACCCTTGCCAAGAATCATAGTCCAGGAGCCAAAGACCACATAGGTATAAATTCCAGCTGTGAATAAATTTGAGCTCTGTGTCCAGAATGCACTGAGGCCAATTGGATTTTCCCTTTACATATTGCAAAGTACACAAGTACCTAATACTGAGAGTCCAAACATTTTCCTCTCTTCACCAGCTGCGTTCCTTACAATACAAGTATACTGGCCAGCATCTTCTGGTCTGGTCTGCATCAACCGCAGCATCCTGCCTCCTGGAAAAACAAAGCAGCAGATGACTTAAAGATAAATATAGTTCTGGGTGACACCAAGTGAGAAATAAAGTTTTGCAGAGAAGGTAAAATACTGCTGTGGTTGAGTATGAAGTTATAGAGGCAGAGGGTAGGAATAGCCGGAGTATGTATAGTGAAAGAGGTGTCGGAAAGGACAAGAGGCAAAGTTGGATGAGGTTTGGCCAGGTTCTGTGTGCCCCTGGATGTTACACTGAGGAATTTAGTGCTTGCTGGAGGTGAAGGAGGGAGCTACATGTGTAAAACAAGCTCATGATCTGATTTGGTGCTTTCACAAGTTGGTGCTGACCTGATGCTCAGGAAAGACTGTGTAAAGGGCCTGAACGATAAAATGGGAATGCCAGCAGGAGGAGTAGATTGGGGACCCAGATTTGGGTGACATGGATAGAAAAGGGAGATGAAACCGTGACAATGGACTGACTGGTAGCTATCATGTCAGCTTCTTGGAAATCCTGGTGTCCTTAATGACAGGGTAACGGGGTCACCTCAGGCACGGACACAATGCTACCTTGGCTTCTTTCCGTATTTCGAATGTCTGTGTTTTCCTTGAAGAGGAAATGCACACAGACTGAGACATGCTGAAAGACGGAATTTGGCAGGAAATTTCTATTAAGGACGAAGGCAAAGGAGTCAGCATGTAAGATGAAGCACAGCCTTTTGAAAACAAATCAACACACTGGAAGTAGAAACCTCCGAATGACTTAGGAAAAAAATCTCAGGGAAAAAAAAGTACTGCTCAGATTTATAAAAACTTTTTAGTTGGGCATATTTTTGCTTAGCACCTTGGATTTGTACTAAAACTTCTAGTGGACACATATAAAATTGTCACTTAAATAGTCACCTGGATCTAGCTGAGGAGCCACCATCTGCTTTCAGTTTAGAGGGAGACAAGACGGCACTGCTTGTCCAACCAGCGACTCCTTCCCCACCCTCAATCCACCAGAAGGTGAATTTAGCAATATCTTTTTTTTTGAAAAGTAAAGCTGATGTCTTGTACTGAATTGTGTTTTTCCCAGCAAAACAGAAGTAAACAACATAAACAGGGGTTCCTTTTTAAACACTTATGTCAATTTGGAAAGGAGTCACCAACGGGTTGCTAGCTCAGATTAGTGAGACCACAGTTGAGGGATATTGAAGTGATACAACGTTTACGAATTGGGTCCACAATCCTCAGTCAACTAGGCCACATCTTTGCTTCTTGATCCTCTCACATAATCTTGTGAAAGCTTGAAATGAGTGTGACGGCAATTTATACTTATATCAAGATATGTCTAGCTTCTACCAGATTTTTAACGGCAGTTGCCTATTCTTGGCAGATAACCCTCTGACAATGGTAGGGCCGTCCCCAAAGCCCTGCTTGCAGACGAGCCTCAGGAGGATTAGTCTTCACGAAACAGAAGTGTGCAGCAGAGTAGCAGTGAGCAGGTCCCATGTCATTCATCTGCTTCTCATTTATCCATCACACAAAACACATCCAGATTGTAAAGCCGAACGAGTCCTTTGGCACTCATAAGGTGAAATACTTTTAATGTGCTTTGCTCGGGGATCTCCAGCTGCTGGTCAATCAAAACAAAACTAAACAGAACCCAAACACCACTCCTGTAAATGGGTAAGAAGCCAGCCGGAGCATTCTGCCATACTGTTTTCATTTCAGCCATCTTTGATGTTATCGCATTTAATAAATTCAAACTTTCCAGACCTGAAACTACTTAAAAAGAAATGAAGATAATTTTGAAAAGAGAAGATAATGTACTCAGGCTTTTGGTAGCCAAACTGTAGAAAAAAAATCTTGGCCACTACTCTCTACTTCTCAAGACATGGAGATAGGGTCCTATGAAGTGAAAAGCATCATAGGACAGAGGAAGAACTCGGGGAGTTTCCCAAGTCCAGATTGAGTATTGGTGCTTTAGCAAGCACTGTGTTAATAACTTAACATGATATAAACACACTTCAGTTTAATAAAAGCCACAGGATACAGATGCTGCCAGGGTTAACAAAGCTGAGTAACTTCCTCAAAAGCTGAAGATAGATTGTCTTTTTAGTGTATGTGACAGCCATTATCTAAACAGGCCAACTGTAGATTTCTTGTGACATGCCTCAAAAACCTTCTATACAGGCTTACACAGACCTATGGGTGATAAGATATCCAGGTTTTCCTACAAAATTATCAGAAGCTGAACTAGTGATGAGGTCACAGCACCCAGGGAACTCACTTCCCAGTGATATAAGTACTATTCAGACAAGTCATGCGTCATTTGGCATTCTTAGTACAAGGGGAATGTTATAGGATGCTAATAAGACAATGCCAACTGCTTTTTAAGACAGGAGTTAGGAGATTAATTTAAAGGTTTTCCTGATATTCATATACCCTTCTGTGTTTCAAGTATGTTTGTGTAGTATGACGAGTAGGTATCATAATAAGCGCCTAGATCAGAAAGAAACATGAAACAATATAAACACTGAAAATGAACTAAAGAGAAATGATGTTCACATGAAGTCAGCCAGATGATCAAGCTATCTGAATTGTGAGTACCTGAGAGAATTTTCACAGAACTGCCGAGGCTGACGGGCCAGCCATCTTTAAGCCAGGTTATAGAAGGCAGGGGGATGCCAGAGGCTTCGCAAGTCAGGGATACAGAGCTCTTCTCCACCACACTGACGTTCTCAGGAATTCCTTGGTTCCCTATGATGCTTGGAGGGGCTAGAAGATAAAACCAAAGTGACTGGAAATAGAAAAGAAGGAAGCCAATGCATAATCCTTGACAGCTTATTTCCAGCGAGAGCCTTCCATTTCCTTGTTAATAGTAATCAAAACAAGCAATCATAGTAATGCCATCTCTGAAAATAAAAATGTATGTCACGGCTTTCCAATTTTGATTAATTTGGCCCTGCTATGCCAGCAATGGTGAACTAGTTTATGAGTTAGTCCTATTTTCTGACAGATTTATAATAAAAAATTCACAAGCGTCTTATAGACAGGATTCTGTAAAAATTGTTGTAATCATAAAAATTCAATGTATTTGACAAGATATTTAATATTAATTTTCTTTTTTTATCCGGTTCCCCTCATCTTTGGCATACGCACTGGCTATAAACATAAGAGACTAACACTAAGCTTCAACTGTTTCCTTTTTGTTTGTTATGAGACAGAGTTTCATCCTGTAACTCACGTTAATCTGGAACTCCCTATTGAGTCAGGCTGGCTTTGAACTCACAATCCTCCAAATGCAGCCTCAAAAGTTCTAGGATCATAGATATACACCAGTAGACCTAGGTTTATTTGTTTATTAATGGTATTCCAAGCTGCAAAATTTGTGTCTATTAAAATTCCCATTGCTTCTGTAGATTTAAAAATTATACATCAAATTGCATGAATACTAATAGCTGACTTTGAATGTGTACATGCCTGGTCTCTTCCTGCCCCAAATTTGTACTCTATTCATTAGAATCTTAAGTCTGACTTTAATACAACTCATATCCAAGGGATACTGAGCAGCAAACTTTAAAATAGTCTTACTTAAGACTTGACTTTGAAAATTGTATTATTGAAGGATTTAGCCAGATGTGGTAGTGCATGCCTTTAATCCCAGCACTAGTGATACAAAGGAGGTTGATTTTTTCCCCACTTTATTATATGCATCCTCAAAAGAACACTCTATGTGGTTGTCTCAGCAAGTAACACGAAGTCAGGCGTAGAAAGTGAAATGATGAGACTAAATAATAGTAAATATGTAGAAAAGGGTGGGCTCTGTGAAACACGGTCTTGCACTCACAATCTCACACTAGCTGTAGATACCCGCACAAGAACTACACATGATCAGGCTAGTCAAAATTCATGCACAGATGATGGACCTAACTCCAGCCTATGCTCCTTATTGAGGAGCTATTGGCAGTCAATAGCTGCTGAAAGGGAGACTCATTATTCTTGGGGGTGTGGCCAGTGACCAGTGCTTCACGGTACCACACCACGAACATATGGGCAGCACTAATTGGACTTAGTAATACAAAGGAGGGAAAAAAGGAAGTTAGGAGGGGCAGGTGTTGGGGGAGATTCTGGCAGGGTTGGAGATGAAATGGATGATGGGATGTGTAAATGATCATATTTCTCTGTATATATACGCCTGAAATTCTCAAAGAATTGAAAGAGACAGATGGGATATAAATAGACTACTTTTAGATATGAGGTCTATGCTCACAGGCGTGGAGGTGCAAATTACTCAGGGTCTGAGAATCTGAGCTCGCTTTACCCAGCAGGGCTGCATAAGGGGATGATTTGGCCATGGGCATGGTTACCCGTTGTTTGGAAGGGTCTACACTTGGCTGTGCAGTGTGCTTTGATCTAACAAGGGGGAGGTCTTTTGCCCCACCCCTTGGCATTGTTATAAAAAGCGCTTTTGAGTAAATTGAAAAGGCCACGGGGTATTGACCCAGGTCCTCCCTAAGCTATCCTGTGTTTCTGTCTTTCTCCTCTTCACTATATTTCTATCTAATATATATTTGGTTTTTCCGAGACAGGGTTTCTCTGTGTAGTTTTGGTGCCTGTCCTGGATCTCACTCTGTAGACCAAGCTGGCCTCGAACTCACAGGGATCCGCCTGGCTCTGCCTCCCGCGTGCTGGAATTAAAGGCGTGCACCACCATCGCCGGGCTCTAATATTTTCTTATCCTTCTCTCCTCCTCGTAAGAACCCTTGAAAAGGTGGGAGCTGGCCCCCCACACCCAGGATACTCGATTGTATCATCCTGTGAACAGATCTGGTGGTTCCCTCTCTACTTACCATGCACACTTAAGTCATATCTTTTGTCAGTCATTCCTGCTACATTCACAGCAACACACACGTAACGGCCTGTGTCAGACACATGAACATTCTTCAGCTGAAGGATGCGCCCTTCATCCAATATTTCCACTCCTTTTCCTGCGTTCAAAGGACGGCCATCTTTCATCCAAGTCACTGTTGGCTGAGGAATACCCTGCACCTCGCATTCCAAGGAAATACTCTTCCCACGGATAACGATAATTTCAGGGCGGTGGCTGCCGCTGTTGGCTATAGATGGTCGAACTTTGGGTGAAAAGACATAATGAGAAACAATACAGGAAATGTTTGCTTCACTTCTAATAGGAGTTTACACTTTGAACTGTCCATCTTGCTTCTCTTCTAAAGAACTGTGATAACAAGGAATGCACCACCACACCCAGGTGATGTGGTTGGGGGATGAAAGGCAGAGCCTTGCGCATGATAGGTGAACACTATAAAGTGAGTTACATCCTCAGTCCCAAGATAGATACAGTATTATGTCAATATATTAGCTACTAAAAAAGACTCCAAATAACAGACCACATTATTATGTAATAAATTATCAGTATATTGAGAGACAGAATTCTCTGTTTTTAGTAGGTTAATAGCTAAAAGAAAGTTATTGACCCAGGAGGCAAGGACTGCTGCATTCACTCATTTTTGGAGAAATAATACAGTAATTGTACTTATCAATTGTAATTCTGGCTTACAGAAGTGTTCCAAGTACTACAACGGATGTGGTAGCTTAGGGCTTCTTAACTTATTTTTACTAGTGATTCCGCTTCACCTGATAAAGCTTTATGTGATACTGGATATACAGGCACATAAAACAGATATACAAATCAAACACTTACTGTAATAAATCATAAAGAAACTTATTTTAAAATAATTCTTTAGTATGCATGTAATTTACTGCTTTCTAAAGGCAAAGTATGCATATTAATGAGATGGACATGCATGTTTATTTTTATATAATTCAAGCCTTTAATGTTGAAAAAGAGGCCCTAGGGGGGGCTGGGCTTGACATAAAGCAAAATATTGACACCCTTTCCCTTTCTTGACTTCAGTGGGGATTTGGTGTCACAGATGCAGCAACCCTCTTAACACCATGAAGGAAGGGCTAGACAAATCCCAGAGCCTCTGTCTTGTTAGGAATGAGAAGGTGACCATCTCCAGAGACCAACTGCTACCTCAGAGGTCTCCTTACGTGAAGAAGTAAACTGCCAGCTACGGCACTGGCAGCCAGTCATTCTGTTTCTCTACCGCTGAATCTACCTAATCGATACTGATGAGAATTAGAGATGAGGCCAACTTACACTCCTATGTGTGTGGGAAGGAAAATGGGCCAGGGTCAGTAAACCTGTGTTCTGGGGACCATACATAAGCCACGTGACCTTGTTCAACCATGGGGAGAGTCTCTGAGTTGGAATTCCCATGTGTGTGATAGAGGCTTCAGTTCTTCCTCATGTAGAGATGCACATAAAGCACATACAGATGAAGTGACATTAGGCATATCTTCAAACACTCTAAAATGTTGCACAGGTTATAGTCTAAATATCCTTTTAAAATAAAATATTTTATGTTTTTTCAATATACTCTTGTGCTGGGACTGTAACTTAGTTGGTGAGCAATACTTGCCTGGCATGTATGAGGCATGGATGCTAGCACATGCTTGTAATCCCAGCATCAGGAGGTAGATGAAGGAGGATAAGAAGCTAAAGGTCATTCAACTGTGTACCAAGTTTGAGGCTAGCCTGGGCTACATGAGAACTTATCAAAACAAACAAATAACAAAAACAAAAACCACCAGCAACAGAAACTATAAAGTATAATCCCTTCCATTCCCTTTCTACACATGTCCCTACCCAGCATATTGCCACCACCTTGATGTATCTGTTCCCAGCGAGATGATGGGGATGAATAGCTGTATTTCTGAATAAACAATCACCTGAAGGAAGCAATTGCTCTCTGGTTATGTCAACACAATTGATACCATGGTCTGGCTGTTACTGTGAATGAACCTTACAGCTCAAAAGCAAAACTGAAAGGAAATATAGGCATCTTCAGAAGAAAATTGTGCCCGGAGCTTGAGGAGGTCAATAACTTACTGTACACTTGCAGATTATAGTCTTTATTTGCAATTCCAGCCACATTGGATGCCACACACGTGTAGGGTCCTGCATCAGCTTTCTCGGCGACTGAAATTTGTAACCGTCTGCCTCCAGATAAAATGCGAACTCGTCCCACAGAGTCACCCAACACCAGAGAGCCTGCAATAAAACCCAAATAGCAGATTTTGAAGCAAAAAATGTGGTTTTCATATACATGCCCAGAGAAGAACTTCTTTATTACTTACTAGTTTAAATATCTAAAAGGTAGACAACCCTGTGAAACAATCCTTTTCTTGTGGGCAAAATGAAGATCTGGATGAAGTACAATTTTCATTGGTCTATTTTATGTTTAGTGGGCATGTATAAATATTTACTAATGAAATCTACTCAACTACAGACTTTAACCCTAAAATATATTGCAAAACTTCCATAAATGCAAAGAAATGTTTATTTTGGAAAATAATTTTAAGAACATTTGTAAAGAAAAATAATTCTTTGAATGGCAGACTTTTGATGATTATAAATGTTTCATAATACATTTGATTAAAAGCAAAAACATAATGCAGAAAATTGATTTTTCTGGTGAACAGTTAGTTTGAAAATGATCTTCAGTGAGAAAATACTTAAGTATCATATGCTGAAAGTTAATACAAAGCAATTTTGCTATCTAGCAGTTAGTATGCAAACCCGAAAGGTTTCTGTTGTTGTTTTTTTTCCTTTTACAAATTGACATGTTAGCCAAACAAAAAGATATTCATTCCATCTGTCCATCTATCTGTCTGTCTATCTATCTATCTATCTATCTATCTATCTATCTATCTATCTATCTATCTATCTATCTATCATCTCTGTATCATTTAAACTTTTAGTGATGCAAACTGACCTTTCTTCTTCCAAGTAAGATTTGGGGGTGGAATTCCACTTGATTCACACAGCAGAGTGACGAGATTCCCTTCAATGGCAGTAAGTTGCATGAGCTCATCAGATCCATAAATACTAGGTGGTACTGAAAGGAAAAAAAAAAAAGCATCGATCCTACAATGTTTGCCTCATGTGGTTTCCCTAACACTTTACACATAGTAGAAATGGCTTCTACCCAAATGATGGAAGAGAAAAAGCACCTAAGGTTGAAAGTCACCCCTAAAGAATACAGTCAGTTCCAAATAACAGACCCTCCCACTGTCACAGAAATTCTAGAACTGAAGTACTCAGAATGGCATGGTTTATTACAGGTATCTAGACATCAGCGCGAGAGTGTTGACACCTACCAAATGGAAAGTTAACCCAGACATGGATGCTCAGCCAGCTTTGCTATCTCAGATGCTGGATAGGAGTACATTAGGACATAATGTCCAATAAAAAACAAGGCAAGGGGCTTCACCTAAGAGGCAGACATTCACTTATTCTAGATTGCACACCTTGTCCTTTATTGGTCTGCAGAATTTGACTGGAGCCCTCCAAGTCAGTCTTGATTATTACGTTTCTCTCAAAGGGTTTGCAGCCGGAAGACACTAGCTAAACTCCTCCCCCCCCACCCCAGGACACTGCAGTGTCATCCAGTGGCAGATACCCATTCTTCCAAGTTCCTGGGAGTTGAGTGGTCATGGAATCCTTTTCACGCCCCACTAAAGGGTCAGTCCTTATTCAACTACCTCTGTGCAAACAATTCTATTCTTCTGAACTCATGAGACCAGTTCATTTCTTTTTATCATGTCTATGAATCTGTTCACTGATTGGCTACTGAACTTGTTTTGTTCTTCCTCTTCATACCAAGTCCTCCCACCATTCTGTAGAGTATCCACATGTATTGTAGAATATCCACATGAATAACCAGTACAAATGCCATAGGTTCAGGTCTTCTGTCTGCTCTTCCCTTTCTCCTTCAGAGACGATACAATGGCCTTTATGTCATCTAGAAAATTCCTCATGTATGTTCATAAATTCAGCCATGGTTTAATGATTGCTCCATTCTTGCTTTCTCACTCAAGTTGTCCCAACTCTCAATTCACCATCCTAATTGAATATTTTTATCTCTCAAATGTCTCCATATTCAGCTGTTTTTCTCTTGATTATTGACCTCTCTGCACCTTAGATTTCATAATCAACCATTTCAGTATCTCATTTGCCAATATTCCCAATTGTCTGACTCTCTGTCCTTCTTATTGAGCAACATTGCCATCAACTGTCCAACAGTCAATGAGTCACACAAAAGAAAATGACACAACCACAGACTGACACTACTCTAAGCTCATAATCTCCACTTTCAACTCTATCCTTAGCTACTCCTGGTGGCTTCTGGGAAGATAAGTAGTTATAATGAAGACTCTATCTAGATCTTACAGCAAATTTATTCTTCACATGTCACACAGGATGCTCAAGAAGCACTGCCAAGCTTGATTTGTCTGGAATTAAACACAGCAGTCTTTGTTCCTTCCCGAAGAGAGACACCACCATCCACAAGCCCAGCTGACTGAGGAACACAGATATTCTGCTCATCTTGATTCAGTGTCTTAAACACATCTAGAGTGTAGCTTATTTCTTTAAAAATACGTATTTGAGCACCCAGGTTCTTCTTTAAAACTCTTTAATGTGTTCTGCAACACTTAGAATTAAATACATTGAAGTTTTGTCAATCCATCCCCATTGCCTTTCTACCACATATTTCCTCTCTTTCCGCTGTAACATACTAGTCAATAATGAGCAATGTTGAGTTCACTGAATGAGACAGTGTACTTTAGCCCTTTGTATTGCTTTCATTCTGTTCACAGTTAATGCCTACTCATGCCTATGGTCTCAGTTATAGCATATTTGAGCTTAGAGTAGTGTCAGTCTGTGGTTGTGTCATTTTCTTTTGTGTGATTCAATGTTGGACAGTTGATGACAATACTGCTCAATAAGAAGGGCGAAGAGTCAGACAATTGAGAATATTGGCAAATGAGATATTGAAATGATTGATTATGAAATCTAAGGTGCAGAGAGGTCAATAATCAAAATATGGCATATTAACACATATATCTTTCTATCTAACCTAAAACAGACCTTTCACTTAAACTTAACTATTTAGAGTTTTCTAACCTGGACTCTTCATCTTTCTCATTAGCCACTACACATGGAATAGTGATAGAACAGAGGAAAGAATCCATATTTTTCAAGTGATCCTATCTCTGACATCTCAGGTTTCTCCACTATCATTCATTAGTATATTTATTGCACTCTACTTTCCATTGTTAAATTCCCCTTTTCCCAGAGGCCTTAGTTTATATATAAGTAAAGAACATCTTAAAGTTTATGTCTAGTGACTTCTCTGCAATATATAACATTGCCCATTAACTTATTCATCCACCTATGTACAGCTTATTCATTGCCCACTTTATTTTTCTTGGGACATCACTGTTCTTAATTTCCATGCAATCATTTTTTTAAACATAACTTTTCATTGATTCTTTGGGAACTTCACATCATACACCCCACTCCACTCACTTCCCAGTCCTTCTGTACCCACCCTTCATCCTTGCATCCCTTCCCAAAGGAAAATTTAAAAAGAAATAAAAATAGAAAATACAATTTAAAATATTAGATTAAAAAACAAACAAACAAACAAACAAAAACATTTTGCTCCTCTGTCTTTCCCACCTCTTCATTCATCTTAGTGGCCTTAAGAGCTGTGGTGTATTATATAGACCATTTGTCTTAACAGCTTTACTTGCAAATATACATTGCATAATGTGTTGTTGAGCAGGTTCAAGGCCTCTGGCTTCTGGCACACCATCAATACTAGACCATCACCAAAACTCCTCTTGGATATCTTGCTGTTACCTGGAGTCATGGAGATCCTGCAGCTATGGTTCTGTAGGACCAGTTCCTTCACTCACCCCAGCAGGTCATAGATGGGGTAGATGTTGGGGTGTGCCAACTCAAAGCCCAGGATGTGTGCCTGGGTGGTAGCTGAGTTGGTCAGTCTGGGCTGCTGGGACCACCCCCTCAGAAGAGGGACAGAGCTAGCTCTCCCATGCCCATGGGGTAGGAGGCAGCTATCCTGTGAGGGGCAGGACCAGCTCTCCAGTGCTGGGGTCAGGGGTGTGTGTGTGCTGCTATCCCAGGGCTGGCTAGGGTTAGGGTCAGCTCTATGCCATCACTTTTAATAGGCTTTCCTCCAGCCTCTTCAGCCGCTTCTTCTCAGTTTCCCACATAGGGTCCCGCTTTCTATCCCCATATTCATACAGCGCTCTTGGCGGCCATTTTGTATAGCACTCTACTGGACACATTTATTTTATCTCTTAAAGGAATCTCAGCTTCTACCTACACATAGTTATGACTCTAATTTTGCTTGTATTTCTGACTGTGTGGAGGATAAGTTCACGTGGTTGGTCCATAGATAGCTCAAAAGCTTCATGTCTCCACCTCACTCGTTTTGTTAATGGGGTTTCCCTGGGTTTTCTATTACACAGGCATCATCTTCTTCTGTTCATGTCTGCCTCAACCTCCCTCCTGCCTTTTCTTGCCTTCTCCCTTATTTCCTCTATCCCAACCCTCTTCTCCTCCCTAACGGTCCATCTCTCTTCTACTTTCATGTTTTCTGTTTGCTTTGGTTTGGGTTTCCACATTTAAGAGGAAGTATCTGACATCAGTCTTTCTTCTCATCTCATTTTCCAGGCGGTCATGACTCCTAATTTCCCATCTGCAGCCACCCCCTTAACCTTTACTTTACTGTTTTTAGCTCAGGGTCTTGTAAAAATTGTGAGATAGGAGAGTATTTTTCTCATTAGAAAGAAAGGAAAAAAAAAAGGTGAAATGAAGAGGGAGAAAGAACGGGAGGAGCTAAAAATGGAAATTGATGATGCATAATTCATATGCAGTAAATACAAATTTGCTATATGACAAACTGTACCATTTAAACACAAATTTATCTTTTTACAGAGTGAGCAGTAGCTTTTCTTATAGCTTACTGTAGTGATTATTAAAATGATAATTATTTTTAAAGTTATTTTGATACACACATACACATATGCTTTGAAAATTAATTTGTCCATCAAAATTAAGAAAAAACGTCTACTTTTTAATCTAAAAATGTCATTTTTCAAGTGAGTCAAATGTAAATTTCCTTTTATTATTTCAGTAAGTGAAAAGTTTAAACAAATAATTAAATTGAGACTTTATGTCACAAATAGATCCAAAGTAATATTTAAAATAATGGTAAAATGTTTAAGATGAGAGCATTTTTAAACAATTAGTACATAGCCACAGCCAAGGCATTGTGCATTACCTTAATAGCAAATGGTAAACACTTCAAGTGAAAAAAACTCAATTAGCATGGCAATCTCCTATACTGCCTTAAAGGGCATGAACACAGTTTGCATGTAGCATGGCCTTTTAATTTACTCTCACTGGACAAACCATCACTAGTGTCTAGAGGAAGGCCAATCGGTACAAGCCCTGGCTGTAAAAGCTAACAGGGATATCAGGCAGGAGAGGGGAATCATGCTACACTGAAGTCGCAATGATGAGCATGTTTAGGCTCAGGGCGTCCATCCATCCATTATGCATTTTGGATCAGTTCCTTGAGTGGATACTTGGGAAACTGATCATTTCCATTGACGCAGCACAATGTATGAATGCCATTTGAAGAACTGACCCAGTCAGTGAAAGCAAACCACAGGCTGATTGCTTTGTTTGACAGATGCTCTCTACACTTACCCCAGATGTTAACATTGTAGTTTTTCTCGTTTTTTCCAGCGACATTTGTTGCCTCACAGGTGTAACGACCAGTGTCTTGAACCTGAGCATCTTCAATCTGAAATAAAAAATAAAAGTCATGCTTGGGAATCAGCAATGTCTCCCCCACAACCTTTCCTTTTGGCCCTCCTCCCCGGCTTTTTTTTTCTATTTCAAGACAAATTCTCGCTCTGTAGCCCAGAGTAGCCCGGAAATCACTAGGCCATTATTCAAAAATGTCTGAGAGTCACATCAATTCTCTCTCAGCCTCGCAAGTGCTAAGAATAATTACTGGCATGAGCCACCACACTTAGCTTGAAAAATTAGGGTTGTATATTAGTGCACATCATTGTCTCTTATTTTTATTTTTTATTCTGTACATTTCTAAACATATAGAAGTGGATAAATCATAAGATGGATGCCCATCACCCAGATTCAACATTTATTAAGACTTAAAAATACTCACCTACGCCACATTTTATTTTAACCCAGTTTACACCAGTTGTTAAACAATACAAAGATCTTCTAAATAAAATTTAGATAAAAGAGCAAAAACAATAATCACAGTTTCTGATAGAGTCATTCAGCTTTTCAATGTATGATCCTTATGTGTTCAGAAAGGAACTTAATATGCTTGGGATCGGTTTGTTACATGTGTTTCCTCTACACTGGCGCTGTAACCTTCTTTAAGCCAAAAAATATGTTCAATTAGCTTCAATTATCCATTACCTAGTTCAGTAGTTAATAGGTAATTGAGTATCAGTAAAATATCTTCATGCGTGTATATGCAGCACAAGTCAGTACTCATTCATCATAACTTTGTATTACTTAGCCTATAATACAAATTTTTGAAAATTTCTAGATTTATTTATTTATTTTATGTGTAAGATAGTTTGTGTGTGCAAACCACATGTGTGCCTGGTATCAAAGGCCAGAAGAGAGTGTCTGATCCCCTGGAACTGAAGGTACACGGTTGTGAGGTACCATATGGCTGCCTGGGATCCAAACCTAGGTCCTTTGGAAGAACAGCAAATGCTCTAAACCACCAAACCATCTCTATAAACCCCACACAAATCTTATACCGTGTTGACGATGTAAACAGATACAAGGCACTATATAATTCCTCATAGTTTCTGAGTATATATTTTAGGGAGCACACACAGCATAGAAGAGTAAATTAATAAACAAGGCTACAGAACCCGCAGAGGGGACAAAGCTGGTAGGCCACTAGGAACAAGCTTTGAAGGTGGAATCCAGGCTCTGGTTCCTCCCTCTCTCTCTGCTTCTGTATGTTGCTCTGAAGAGCCTCTGGCACATGTTCCTGACAAATCTTCCTTCCTCGCTACGATGAGGAAGATTGAGACCCTCTGAAGCCACAGTTTAAATAAATCGTTAATCCTGTAAACTGTTTCTGTGAGGTATTGTGGTCACAGTAACGGTAACACAGTAAATCACAGATACAGAGGTGGGCTCATTGTTGTGACTGAATGTGACCCCATGGGTCTTAGGTCTTTGGAACTGGAGTGTATGAGAAATTTGGAAGATATTGGGGTGTAGGCAGAGAAGCCTTGAAGACTGTAAAAGTAAGTGTCGTGAACAAGTCTGGTGGGATCCTTGAAGACCAGAATGCTAGAAGAAATGTAGATAATGAAGACTGCACTTTTGCCATTCAAGATGGGGACAAGTGCTTTATTGGGAACTGGACTAGAGGCTAGTTGTGTTACATTTGGGCAGATAATGTGTTTACATCTTGTTTATATTTTGACAATTTGAGTGAGGCCAAATTCAAAAGGAATGGACTAATTAACTTGGCAAAAGAAATGCCAAGACAACAGAGCACACAGGCTGTGGAATGGTTTAAAATTTTTATATTTATTTGTTGCTTTGGTGTGTGTGTGTGTGTGTGTGTGTGTGTGTGTGTGTGTGTGTGTGTGCACAAGTAGGTAAGAGAACAGCTTGAGGGGGAGTTGGTTCTCTCCTTCCACTAAGTGGGTCCAGAGACTGGACTCAGGTTGTCGGGCTTGGTGGCATGTGCCTTACCTGCTGAGCCATATTACTGACACCTGTGGCATGGTAATTAATGGCTGCTCTTAGTCCAGTTTATGGTAAGAATTAGCAGCAAGAACTGGCACAGGAAGACATGAAAATGTGCATGCTAGCCTAACAGTTCTCAACCTATGGGTGGCAACCCTTTTGGGGGTCAGACAGTCCTTTAGCAGGGGTTGCCTAAGACCATCAGAAAATACAGATATTTACATTATGATTCAAAACAGTAGCAAAATTACATTTATGAAGTAGCAATGAATTTCCACTAGAATTTCCATAGAAAATTGAGGACAAAGTAGTTATCATTATCATTGTTAAACATGTTAGCATCTTTAAAAAGAAACTAAGCAATTTGAACTGAGATAATACAAATTGTGACTTGAGGTCATTTCAGAAATTAATAAGAATCTATAACCACAGGTGTAGTAGGAGTTTTCCTATCCCAGCAGCCACTCTTGAATAACCACTCAGAAACTTAATACTAATTATAAAAGCTTGGTCAATAGCTTAAGCTTGTTACTAGATAACTTTTACATTTAAAATTAACCCATTTTTTTTTTAAATCTATGCTCTGCCATGTGGCTCGTGGCTTGTTACCTCATTTTTTACATGTCTTGCTTTCTCTGTATCTGCTGGCGACTTCTCTGACCCCACTCTGCTTTAACCCCATCCTCCTTAGTTTGGTTCTCTGGCCTATATTTCTAGCCTGGCTACCAACCACTGAGAGAAATATATATTTACAGTGTCCAGAAGGATTATTCCACAGCACAAAGGCTTTAGTGTATAAAACTATAAACTCACTGGAAGATTTTCCTTCAAAAAGACAGTATTTTACTCTCACAGAGTTGCCTGAGGAAGTGCTTTCCCGGGTTCAAGCCAGGCATTAAAAGGCTGCTGCAGCCATGGTCCAAGGTAGGGCTGGCTACTTCTTGGCAGAACTTGGAGTTGTCCATTCGGTTCTGGTTTTGCAGGTATGTAGAGGGTAAGAGTTATGTAGTCAAAAAAGTTTGCACTAAAGTTTTTGAGAAATGACTGGGGGTTCAGACAATGTTTAGCAAGCTTAGAGTTTGTGTATAAGGCTCTTTCCTGGGGGCTGCATGAAGCTATGAGAGTGAAGTTGATATTACAATGGATACAGGATGTTGGATATGCCAAGAGCATATGCTGAGGAAACCTACAGGCAATGAATGGATCTAGCCCAAACGATAAGGCCACAAGAGTGGGGTTTCCCAAGCTCAGTCATGGAACCATGTACTCCAAAGGTTTGACATGGAACTATAGGAGTTATTATTTTTTTCTCCTGAATTTTATTCTTATTTTTCCCATCTTTTCTTATTATACCTCCATTATTCTCTTTTAGAATTAGATTGTTTATTCCTTGTCATAAATTGGAAGTATGTCACTTTAAAAAAATGATGGAAGGCTCTCAGTCAAGAGATTGCATTCTCTTCAGAAGAGACTTTGGGCTTGGATTTTGAACAGTGTTGGAATTTAAGATTGGTGGGCTCTTGAAGTTAGACTAAATACATTTTGCACCATAAGATAGACAAGAGCTTTGTGAGGTCAAGCTCCTTTTGTGAGGACATTTTTCACCAGCTCCCAGTGCCAGCATGGATGGCTGTGGAGTCCTTGTTGGGATGTGTCTCTGTGACTTAGGCTAAAGCAGTACACTTTCAGTGTGCCCTTGAAGGTTATACCTGGCCCCAGGTGGCTCAATTTCTCTTGGATTCTTCACAGCCTCAGTTATGCAATCCAGTGCCATCTACCACACCCTCTAATGTCATGATAGGATGAAATGGTTTAAAATGATATTTAACCCAGATGTTTTGTTTTTTTTCTGTTTTACTCAGGTTGTTCTGTCAAACTATGTAAACACAGAAAGGAAAAGGTAACTAATACACTGTAGAGCTCACAAAAAGCTTTTGGAGTGGGGAGATTGGTAGATCGGAAAGCAGGGATGAACATTTAATGGAGTGCCTCGTGGACTCTTAGCAAATAAAGTACTGAAATTCCATTTTTTAATTTAGTAAAATATGTGTGAGAAAAATGCTGGGTATGTTCTTAAGATGGTATTAACTAGCCAGTTAGGGCTGGGTTCTGTTGAATGTTTCACTGTATGGGTCTTCTCTCTACTCCTGCCAATGGGACTTGTACATCCCAGGGTGTCTGGCAGGGGTTCATGGATGAGATAAGCAGATCTAAGGATTTATTCACCATTCCCTAAAGAAAGGAACACCTACACCTACTGAAATTTATGTTCCTATAAATGCCTCCCTCTGTCACTTAGCCACATCTAAGCTTTGAGATGTTGCCAGGTGCTTTCTAGAACACGAGACTCTGCCTCTGAGGGCGAGCTGTGCTTCCCCCTCCCCTCTGCATGTGTAGCTCACATGCCTTAGCCATCTTTGTTAGTGAGTCTGGTCTTTCTTTTCCTCTCTCCATTACCATTTCCATTATGACAAGGCCATGATCCCCCAACTTCCCAGCGCTTTTCTTTAGCATACACCCTCATGCTGTCCTATTCATCCTTGTTCTTTCATCTTCCTTGGAAAATCTCTCTAGCTTGCTGCCTTTCCCACATGCAGACACTCATCACCCTCCTAAATATTCTTGCTGTTAGCCATTCTCCTCAATCAGGAAGCCATATGTAGCTCATAACATAGGTTTTAAAATTATACTCCCTGTCTTCTAATTCAATCTATGCCTCTTGGTAACTGGGCATATTGCTCAGTTCTTCTTTCATTTTTCTCAGTTGGGTTATTAGCAGAATTTTACAAACCTACATTGTGGTTGTGAACATTCAGACCCTTGGGTTCCTTCATATTCAGTTCCCTTGGGCTTAATCCAATGACAGCACTATTTCACTTGGATGAACTTTCTGTCAACATTATTTCAAACATTCACTTTGTGAAGTGCTCCATCACCTCCAATCTAACTCACTTGTTTTCCTTAATCAGGACTTTCGTTCCTCTCTGAGCTGTAACCTAGGTTGTCTCCTAACAGTCTTCCATGCAAGCATGCTGTGGGATGTCCTGTATGTTGTGAATAAATAAAACTCTGATTGGCCAGTAGCCAGGAAGGAAGGACAGGGTAGGCAGGACAAGGGAGAGAAGAATTCTGGAAGGTGAAAGGCTGAGGCAGAGAGACGCTGCCAGCCAGCCGCCATGACAAGCGAGATGTAAGGTACTGGTAAGCCACGAGCCACATGGCAACTTATACACTAATAGAAATGGGTTAATGTGTTTATTTTATAAGTGGGCTGTTGGACTGCCGGGGCTTGGTGGGAGCCAGAGAGAAAACTCCAGCTACACGAGCAGAACCTCGCTTTTTGCTATCCCTCTCCAAATACTCTGTACCATCCACTTGGTCATCAACCCAAACTTATAGTAGTTCTGCATATCTGGGATGAAGTGACACTTAACTTCTCATGGATTTATGTAAGGTTACAAGAGTGTGAAAATATGAGATGTGTCCTAATTTTCGTAGCCTTATCCAGAGCACCTAAAATGGGTTGTTGCTGAATGGTTGAATATGTGAGGAATTCCTTCGAGTATTTTTATAACAGTTTTCTGAAGGTATGTTTTGGAGATTGCTTCTGGCTAAAGTATGGATGGATGACTAAATATTTAAATTGTATTAGCATAAAATGTAAAACTACGACCAGCGCCATTAAATAAAGAGTTCCTAGAATTTTATTAGATGGCACTAGAACATTTGTAAAAGATCATCAAATATAACAGAAGTAACTCTGAAACCATGTGCTTGGGAACTTGAGATGAATCTACAGTCTTACCTTTAGCACACTGCCATTTTCAGAGACACTGAGGCCTGGCTTCTTCAGCAAAGGTCGGCCATCCTTGAACCACATGAGAGTAGGTGGGGGAACAGCATCACTTTGACAAGTTAACTCTACAGCTTGGCTAATGAGGACAGAGACATTCTGTTCTTCTCCCATAATATTGGGTGGAACTAAGCGAAAGATGAAGTTTTCTTCAGAATAAAACAGGCTAGCATACTATTAATGTCCATTAATCATCAAGATATAAGACACACACTGAGGAACTCTATTTTTGTTTCCTTTTTCTTTTCGATAGAAGAGCACAATCATTCTTGCATGTGCTATTGGCTTTATTTTATTCAGAGTCAATGTTAAATTACTGATTAATATATCTGTGTGGACCAGAGATTCTACTCACCAACTTTTCATTTTAAAGAGCTTTTGCAATTCAAAGTTCTTGCCAGTTACATCTAACAGCTGCACAGAACTAGATGGCACTCCTCGGGTTTTTTTAAAACAACAAATCACCCATGAAATATTTTTGAAACAATAATGAATTAAAAGAAAATATTATTTCAATATTTATCTGTATCTTCTGCAAAAGAAAGAAGTTTCATATTCATCAAGGCAACATCTTTCAAAGCATCAGGAAGGGAATGTAGAGATCATCTTTCTAGCGCCCCACTTCACAGTGTGAAAATGTAAAATAGGTGATGGGTCTGGGTTTACACAAAATGCTACGGCTGATGACAAAGACGAGATTCCATGAACATGTCGTCTAGAGTGCTCTTCTGTGCCACACCAGCTTTCTATGGCCTGAAAGACTGTGCGGGGAAACAGACACGAGAGAGAAGAGGCTAAGTGGCCAGCTGTACAGCACACTCATGATTACATGGAAGGAGGTGGTCAGCTGAAACTCCAATGGGATTCACATCAGACTCTCCTGGCTCTCAGCCTTGTCAGATGCTGGGATGTGGACCGACGGATGCTGAAAGAATCCCCTTCCCTTGAGTGTGTTGAAAATAACCTTTCTCAGGTGGCTTAGGTGCAGCTTTGTCAAGAGTAGGCTCCCATCATACCCATCAAGGACTCACTCAGGCCTGTATCCATCTATCTTTGGAAAAGGGAAATGACAAATGAAACCGAGTCTGCTACAGGAGGGCCACTCGAGGAAGGAGCGTGGGGGAGATTTCCTTGGCAAACTCTCACTGACTCTATTTACAGTTGTGTTTTTTTGTTGTGGTTATTGTTTGGCTTTGATTTTGTGGTCACACGAAAAACTTGTCTGCCTGTATTTGGAATGGCTTCTAAAAAGGCTGTCCAAATGCTTTGGTGGAAATGAGATTGTGGTAGGAAGGAATGTTACTACAGTCTAAAGGCTGCTGTTTCAGGATCAGTACTCCAGCATGCGGTAAAGTGATGATCAGTGTAGTAGGCTGACTAGCAACATGCTGTGCCTGTAGTCATCAGAGTTCTCTGCTACCAGATTGCTTCAGAGGGAAAGAGTGAGGAAACAAGGGGCATGTCTGTGGGTCATCTCTAGGCGTATGGCTTGAGTAAACCATGAATGAATGGACTATAAAGGAGAAAATACCTCATACAATGCATGGAACAGAGTAGGGGAGCATCTTTGCAGGGATCTGTGGCATCCCTGGTCACTGAGCATCACACAAGGTGTTGACGCATAGTGAGCGTCAGGCAACTTCTGAGCACCAGAAAACAGTGGGGTTGATTTTTATAGGTGACACACTAGGGTAAAGATGTGTGGATAGTTTGTTCAAAATCATGAATACTATGAAGTAGCAAATAGGCACATTTAGTGGCACTGTAGGGACCCATGAAAAAAGACACATTCATAAGCTTTGGCACAGGAATCTATATACAGAGTGGCCATTTCTACAGTTTGATCAAATTTTGAATTAAGTTTGGCTTTCTTTGATAAAAATTACCATAACTATGTATGTTTGTCTTAGGTTTTCTGAAGAATTTTAAAAAGGCATGCTTTCTTTATGACTGTTTTAAACATCAAGGTATGCCAAGACGTAGAATGACAAATATCATCTCTGAACTGAGGCCAGTGGAGCCCCAGCATTATTCTGGGGGCTTATTCTGAGATGGAATCAAATACTACCCCCTTCTACATCATCCAACTGCATTGTGAGTAGGAAAATTATGAATTTTATCTGAATTCATGTCTAGCTTAGTTTATATTTCTCAAACAGCCCACCACTCAAGAATATTGGCCTGATAACAAAATAGGTCTCTTGTATAATTAAAAGCAATGAAACATGGTTTTGAGCAGAATACATAAAGACATCTTTTTCAACAGACATTTGCTATAGTTAAATTGTGTCTTCCTGTTTGTTGAGCTGCTAGTTGTAGTCATGGTCTTCTGAATGCTTTAAAGAATACCCTACACTACACACTATGTATACATTTGAATTAAAATTTTATTTCTGCGAGTGTGTGCCATGTGTTGTTATATGTATCTGGCGTATATGTATATGAGCACAGAAGCCAGAGCAGAATGTGAGCTGTATCCATCACTCTCCTCTAATTCCCTGGAGACAAGGTCTCCCACTGAACCTGAGCTCTCTGGTTGGCTAGCCTCCCTTGCTCACTCACTCGCTCCCTGTTTCTAGCCCCCAACATTTAGGTTATGGGCACATAAGACCATGCAGCTTTTTACACAGGTATCAGAGAATTAAGCTCAATCTCTTATGTTTACAAAAGTACTTAGATGCTCTGAATCATTTCCCCAGCCCCAATATCTTGGAATGTAAAAGGATTAAAATGAATCAAACTCAAACATAAAGCAGAAATAGAATTTGATTTGAGCTAATTTAGCAAAAATCATCATGTTATCTCTCCTGTTCGTCAACAATCTCCCTTAACACCTATTTCAGCACACAGCCAGCTTGTCTTACCATATACTCTGAGGTCGATGTCCCTCTGCTTCTCCCCAGCAGCGTTCACTGCCACGCAGGTGTACCTTCCTGTGTCACTCATCTGTGCACTGGTCAGAGCTAAGATGCGACCCCCAGAGAGAACCTACCAATGGAAACAAAGCCAATTAACCAATACACCCATGAGAATAGTAGTGTATTCTTTTTTATCATTTATACAAATGTTCATAGAGGAGAGCATGAAAAGCATACCTAAGAGAAGAGGGAATAAAAAGAGGTCATTCTCCAAGATTTTCTTGGATAAAATAGTTTAGACATCACAACAGTATTAACCAAAAAAAAAAAATTAGGCACATTCATTGTTATATTATCCCACAGATCTAGCAATTTCTTTTAATATTGACTTGAACTTCATGTCTTTCAGGATCATCAATTCTGAACAACTGAATTTAAAAAAATAGAATGCCAAAACTATATTCTGTGTTGGCCAAATTGGTTAGTTAAACTTTATATCAACACAAACACCTATTAGAGGTATTTGAGTTCAGCTTCAGACTACAGCAAGAATAAAATATCGTAACAAAACAAGTCATACAGAATTGGGGCTCCTCTGTGTGTATTGAAGTGCTAGCCCGTGGACTAAGTGTACAATAGCATTGAGTCTAAAGCAAAGTATATATTTATCAATTAAATACTATTTTACTGCTTAAAAGCATCACTGACCATCTGAGCTATCAGAAAGGGGCTGAGAGACTTACTCAATGAACAGTTGGCACAAAACTTCCATTTGTTAAAAAAAATACAATATCTGCAAAGGAGCATGAAACAAAAGCACAATAAAACCAGGAATGTCTGTGTACAGGCTTCTGTGCTTCTAACTCAGAGCCAAGGGTGCTTCTGTGTTTTTAACTTAAAGTCAATGGACTGCTTTTAAAATTTTCAGAGACTCGGATTTCATTTCTCATAATATTTCCATTATGATTTTCTCTACTTCATTCTTTGATGTTTTTATGGACACACACATGCCTCACTGATTCATTATTTCCAGACATTTAAACAAAACCCTACCAGAAATTTCTTGTGTTTTTTGTTGATGAATATTCCGTATGCCAGGAATAGAAACAGGCATGGGCAGGAAAGAACAGCTATCTAATGGGTTAAACTTAACACCCACCTGTGAGGGATGGGGACTCATATATACATATATATGAGTTTTATTATATATATATATATATATATATATATATATATAATTATGTGTATGTGTCTATGACAGGCATTGTGGGTGCTTGTGCACACACTCTTTTTGAAAATAACATTTACTAACTCTTGTTCTCCAAATCTTGTCAACTGCTTCATGAGTCTGAGTAGCCTGTGTTGAACATGTTAGTCATAGAAAAGAAGATACCTGTATTCCATTAGCGAAGCTAGAGACAGGGCTCCCATCTTTCAACCAGGTCAGGCTGGGGGCAGGGATGCCCCTGGCTTCACATTCCAACCTTGCTAGATTATTCACCACCACCTCCACCATGGAACTGCTACCTGAGATCGAAGGAGGCACTGAAAAGAAGGAAAAAAATGATGCGTGTTGTCACCACGGGATAACGAAAACCATACGTAATCTCTATAATGATTTTTTTAACAGATAAATTTCTTCCTTATTTGTTTTGGCTAAGTTTTTCACATCTTATCTGAGATCTAATCACAGTAATCCTGTGAGGTATGTAGAGCAAGTATCAGTGTCACAGTTTGCCAGACAAACTGTGTGTGTGTGTGTGTGTGTGTGTATGTGTGTCTGTGTACATGCACTCACATGCACATACCATAGCACATATGTGGAGGTCAAAGGACAATTCTGGGGAGTTCTGTTCTCTCCTTCTACCTTGTTGAGTCAAGGTCTCTCTTGTTTCTGCCAGGCTGTGGACTCCATGCTCGATGGCTCTTGAGCTTCAGATAGATCCTCCTATCTCTAACAGATCGATCCTCCTATCTCTAACAGGTTGATCCTCCTATCTCTAACAGAACGATCCTCCTATCTCTAACAGATCGATCCTCCTATCTCTAACAGATAGATCCTCCTATCTCCTATGCCTATTTGGGCATAGGAGTGCAGAGATACCAAATGGGTGCTACCACATCAGGCTTTTTCACCCAAATTCAGGGGACTGGTTTTATCTGTTGAGCTATCTCACTGGCCCTCAGTGAATTCTTAGTTATTGAGTTATTAATTCCCAGAAGTGTGCATGTGTGTGTACACGTCCTTTTCTCCATTACATCCTCTCCTGTATTCTAATTACCGATGCCCCTTAAAAAGTTTTCCTTGAGATAATTACTTAGACATAGTTCTTTAATACCCTTGAGTGTCAGAGTAATTAACAAAGATGGTGTTGCTATTAGCTGACAAAGACATCTCTGGTTATTTCAACAAATAATCTAAAGTTGAAGTTCAACAGCAAGTGAAAACTAGGCATTTTAATAGGCTTCAGGAATAAGAAAGTTTATCAAGGTCTTTAAGTAAAGATATCAACAGCATACTTCTGTTCATTATCACATCAGAATTTTATAGAAGCATATGGTCATTATGCAGGAGTTGTTAACCCAAGATGAATCTGAGAGATGTAGCACTTACCATGAACTTGTAGGCTGTAAAACAATTCTGTAGCTCCAGCAGAGTTGATGGCTACACATTTATAGATGCCAGCATCTGAGATTTGAGTCTTTTCAATATCAAGGATCTGCCCTCTGTTCAGGAAGACTACACTTGTAGAACCCGAGAGTGGGTGGTTGTCTTTGTACCATGTAATAACTGAAGTGTGAAGGGGAGAAGTAAAATTTTTCTTTCAAAAGTCAATCTACTAAGTTGGATCTGAAATAAATATACTAAGATGTCTCTAACTAAAAATGCTTTATTCTTATTGTTTGAGTTTAAGTGGCTTAAATATCTCTTGAGGGTTGATTTTTAAGAGAAGATAATCCTAAGAAATCCTGGGCTACTGAGTCCAATCAATGAGTTCAGGAATTGAACCAATGAAAGACATTCTCTACATTGTTTCTAATATGTCAACATTGCTTGATGGTAAAATTTTTTAGCTTATTCTATTTATGTTATTGTGCATTTCCTACAAAATTGTTGACATGTTAAATCAAAACTATCTATCATGTATAATATTGGATTCAATGTTTTTACATTGTCATCAGTTCACAGAAATAGCCTACCAGTGATAGGGAGATACAGAAAAAAGTGACAGGGTCATTAGAATGACTATGATTAAGAATCAACTTAGTTCATCCAACTCCATTAATATTCTTTTAAAAATTTACAGTATCTTTTTCAAAATACATGGACATAAATACAATGGTAAGTTTTATGACCACAATATAGATAGGATGATCATGGAATTTAAAAGTTTCTACATTAAGTAGAAAGATTCTTCCATTCAATTAAAAGCTATTGAAAATTTTAAAATATCATCTCCCTAATGAGACTACCACATGAAATGTATGCTATTACTTTCCTCTGTTACAAATTGGTACATTATACCCATACCAACTTTTCTATTCCCAGAAATGTTAAATGTTAATCAGTTGCAAAGGGACAAAGCAAACATACCAGGAACAGGATTGCCTGCTGCTCTACACTCCAGTTGAATGGGGTTATTCACCACCACTGTCTCATTGAGCATCTTTCCTGCATCGTCCAGGCTCGGGGGTTCTGCAAGGCCCAAGCATACAATGAGCTCACACGAACATGATATTTAAACTGAAATTGTTATCTAGGTGAAAGTTATATGTTTCTCTCTTCCTCATACAGTTGGTGCCATTTGGAACAAAAGTATAGTATATTATTAAAGAGAATTGAAAAACAGATAAAAGATTCTATAGATTTCTGGGTCATCTCTTTCTCTGTAATCAGGCAGGAAAAGTTATAGATTCCTAGTGTAGTAAAAGAAAATGGAGAGGATCAGAGTTTGCTGTGAGGTTGTGTCTCCTAGGAATGTCAGAAGCTATATCCATAAAGTCTCACCAACATGACTGCCTACACATGAGATGAACACAGACACCAACAACAGACATGCCAAAGTGGAGAGAAGAAAGCCCACAAGGCCTTAGCCCTACACAAAGAACTATAGGCAACTAAGAAATGCCCGGAGTAGGGAAATAGTCTTCTCCAGGGCAGAGAAAACCAACTGATTATCCAGTACCAAATGGTCAGCCCTGAAAAACATACATACAAGTAACATTATACAGACTTAGAAGGCTATATTTAGAAATATTTATGCATATGCATATACATACACACATGTAACAACAATTAATGAAAAGAAAAAACAGGACATGAATTTGAAAGAGAACAGGAGGGTATACAGGAGGGTTTCCAGGGAGGGAAGGGAGAAATGATGTAACTATATTATAATCCCAAAAGTAAAAGAAAAAGAAACAAAGTTAAAAGCATAATTTTTAATTCAGTTCACCTGACTGAACTAAGGATGAAATATTTTCGTAATTAGGTAATTTACCCATATGAATTCTCCCAGTGAAAGAAATGAATGTGCCTGAAAATATCCAACTTTATTTTGTGCAAGACTTTCCTAATCCACTTTTTAAAAAAATTAGAATAATTTCTGTGGGCTAATGAAGAGTTTTTCTTCTTTATATAAATTTAAAATGAAAAAGAACCTTCCAACTTTAGACAATCGCTATTAATTCTGCTGTTGTTATTTTGTATTCATGGAAAACAGGAATGTGCAAAAACCAACTTGGAACATCAGTGTGATATCCCAATAGTAACTCAAGGGGTGTGGGAAGAGTGCCAGGGTAAGAATCTTATGATCTCTTCTTACTCGGAGATGAAACTGTAGATATAAATTGGCATTCACAGTTTGTAGAAATAGTGTGTTTTTACAGATTAGAATACAATGTTGGAGGTAAAATCTAACAAAGAAATAAATCAGGATTGAAAATTTCAGTTAAATATTTTTTAATTAATTAAAATAAATTTTTGTTGTTGTTTTGTTTTCCAAGACAGGGTGTAGCCCTTGCTGTCTTGAAACTCACTCTGTAGATTAGGCTGGCCTTGAACTCAGAGATCCACCTACCTCTGCCTCCCAAAGGCTGGGATTAAAGTCATGTACCACCTCTGCCTGGCTTTAATTTTTTTTTTTATTTTTAAAAATTAGGTTTTTATCCAGGCAGTAGTGGTGCACGCCTTTAATCCCAGCACTCGGGAGGCAGAGCCAGGCAGATGTGAGCTCAAGGCCAGCTTGGGCTGCAGAGTGAGTTCCAGGACAGGCTCCAAAGCTACACAGAGAAACCCTGTCTTGAAAAACAAAAACAAAGACAAAATTAGGTTTTTAAATTATTATTTTTTGAGTTAAAAATACTTTTCAATTTATTCCAGGTGAAGGCAACACACACACACACACACACACACACACACACACACACACACACACACACATACACTTCTCAAAAAGCATTAACATAAAAAGTTGGTTGGAGATAGGCCCAGACAACAACTGGACATTAATATATAACAAATTAGTATGTAAACAAAAATCATTAAGCATGACAAAGCAACTTGTTTCATATTCATCAAAGTGTTATAATTCATGAACAATCCTTCATAACTACAATGTTTTATGGGTTGAACAAATACAAAATTAAAAAGAACATTTAGAAATCAATTGTATAGTGAAATAAAATAAAGTTATAGAGGACTATAAAAATCAAATTACCCATGTAGATTTCTTCATTTGTGTACATAGTTGAAGCTACCCAAGAGTAGCCATTCTTTGCAAATGCCTCTAGCTCATTAAGCCACAAAATAGTGGTCAGGATGAGCACATTTAATGGAGTTACAATGAAAGGAACAGGAATCAATATCAAAATAATTAAACTATGTACATGAGATAAAACCCCATTAAAGATAAACTCAAGACAAACTTAATATGTTTAGAAAAAAACACAATAAGAAAGAGGTCAATCGATACTGGAAGCTGCCGCTGTCAGTATAGCACAGTATCATATAAGCAAACTCTTAAGTCCTAATTAATACATTTCCAAAAATATGTTATAATGGAAATAAATGTTCTAAGTTTTCAACTCAACACCTAGGAAAAGACCAACACAGTAAACTAAGAGGCTAGGAATAAAGCTTCTTAGTTTATTATAATTAATTTATCACAACAAAGCAAAAAGCAGAGTCTATCACCAAAGAAAAACAAGAATTTGAGAGACAAGAAGATTCAAAGTTGTTATTTGATAAGGTGATAATAAAGTTTGTGATCAGAGGTAGAGTTCTCTGTGAGGCAGACATCTGTTTTTCTGGAGGTCAAAACTCACCCTAGAACTCATTTTTTCACTCCCATACTTCCTTTTGCATTCCTGTAGTTCAGTGTTTTAATCCTTCCTGTTTAGCTTTGTGGGTTTTCCTGTTTGGTACACTGAGTTCTCATTATCAACCCAGAGTTTAAGAATGAACAAAGCTCTAAACATGGCTGCCAGAGCTACCTGACTTTTCCAACTGTATAAAGAATAATAGCCAGTGCATGGCACATTCCTCACCACACTCACTAAAACACTTGCTTAAAGCCTTCTGGACTGAAGTGCTGGGTGACGGCTTTGACAGTCACAGCTGCTACAATAAAACTATGGTGGGAATCAGAAGCACCAGGGCTGTGGAGTGGTCTGGCTAATTTTCACATCAATAGAGAGCTCAAGAAGAAAAAGATTGAATTTCAGCAAGAATGGGAGAGGATGGTCTTGGCAAATCCATTCCTCAATTAGAGAAATAATAACATTGGAAAAGTTACCAAAAATCAGCCTTTTCAGCATTCAAAAAATGAACCCAAGTTGTGGAACCACTCAAAAGTAAAGTGTTTAATAAAAAACAAACAAGGCCGACCTCATTAAAAATGGTGAACTTGTGACGTTTTTAACTCACCCCATTCTTGCCACTCACCACACCTCACCCAAACTTACAAACAATTAGTCTGGCCTGGAGAGATGGCTCAGCAGTTCAGAGCACTTTTTCTTGCAGAGGACCAGGGTTTGAGTCACATCACTCACATTATGGCTCATCCCTAACTCCAGTTCCAGAAGATTCCAATGCTCTTTTTTTCACCTCCAAGGGCACCAGGCATGCAAGTGGTGTACACACACATATGCAGGCAAAACACTCAAATACATAAATTTAAAAAAAAAAAGCCAGAAAAACTAAAAACAAAATCCCAAAACAAATAGTTCACCCTCTCAGTGAGAACATTAGGGCAGATACCAAAGTGGGTAGAATGTCCACACTCTCAGTGAAAACATTGATTGGGGCAGATACCGAAGTAGGTAGAATAAATTTGAAGCTAATTAAAAACTTCATGTGGGAGCTGGAGAGACGATTCAGTTAAGAGTACTGACTGCTCTTCCAAAGGATCCTGGGTTCCATTCCCGGCACCCACATGGTGGCTCACAACCACCTGTAACTTCAGCTCCAGAGAATCTTACACCTTTTTTCTGGCCCTGCAAACTCCAGGCATGCATGTGGTGCACAGACATACATGCAGGCAAAACACCCAAACACATAAAATAAAATAATACAAAAACTAAACCCTATCCTTCCAAGACAGCTGCTATCATTTGTCCTGCGACACATTTGCAGGATTTGTCGTTATTTAACTAGACTTAGAATTCTCTTAGTGCAAACTTCTCCTCTCAGGGGTATTATAAACAGACTTTATTTGATTTGTTCAGAGAGACCACTAAATTACTTTCTGTTGCTTCTACAGTTAATCATGGTAAGCTTGCTAGCTTATAGCAAGACAGAACTGCAGGTCAGAAGTTCAACACCGCCTCCTTGGGTGCAAACCAAGGTGCCAACAAAGCTGAATTCCTCTCTGGGGAAGTATGAGAGGATAAGCTATTTCCTATTCTGAATTCTAGAGGCCATCTGCATTCTTTGGTGGTGGCCTTCTTCATCTCTCATTGAAGCTGGTCCTATCAGTCTGAGATTATACACACTTCTTCTCCCTTTAATGATCCTCATGATTACCTTGGCTCCTTCCAAATAATCAGGGATACATCCCCTACTTAAAGCAGAGCTGATTAATAATCCCAATTTGATCTTCCAACATAACTCCCCTTTAATATATGACTTCCCATAGTAACTGTCTCTAGAATCAGAATATGGACATTTTGGTGACTATCAGGAATTACACACTAACTATGTAAACAAGAGGCAACCAGAAAAGTCTTAGCAGTGACAATAATAATAACCACAGAGGCATGAGAATAGGATTTTAAGAATTAGAATTGTCACTGTGTGTTATTTTAGATGACTTTTCAACAAAAGCCAAGATGGACAAGGAAAGTAGAACATGGCCATCCATGGAGCAAGAAGCAGAATAGGCTCTTTTCTAGAAAGTCCAGATATTGGATTTACAAAACCACATTTTACATCAGCTCTTCTGTCTTCTCTAAAGCCCCCTCTCTCAAAGGGTCTCAGACGCTTTGCTTAGAGAGCTAAAGGAAGAGGGAAAAAAGCACTTTATGAAACCCAGATAGCTAATGAAGGGATGGGATTGATTTAAAGAGCCAACTAGGAACTCAAGAGTTCCAGAATTTGATAAGGGCTCAACAGCATGTTTGAGAAGCACATTGGTAGAAGAAATAGTCAGTGGATAGGAAGATAGGTCAAGTAAGATAACCCAGTTTTAGAAGAAATAAATATGAAAGATGAAGAAAGGTGCAGAGATCTTTTGATGTGTATAGAACATTATCAAATGTAATGCATGTTCTTGGGAACAGGAGAGAAAATGGTTCAAAATTACTTAAAGAACAAGTAAGACAGGTGGTGGTGACTTTTGATCCCAGCACTTAGCAGACAGAGGCAGGCAGATCTCTTGAGTTATAGGCCATCCTGGTCTACAGAGTGAGTTCCAAAACAGCCAAAGCTGCACAGAAAAACCCTGTCTTAAAAAAAATAAAAAAATAAAAAAAAAATAAAAAACCAAAGAAAAAAGAGAGAGTGGCTGAATCTTCCAAGTCAGAAGAAAAGCATTTATTTTCACATTTGATAAACTTAATGTTAGTTTTCATATTTGATAAGCTTAACAAACTCCAACTTGAAAAACACCAACTTGAAGAAACCTGTAATATAACCAAACTTTTTAAAACCAAAGGTGAAAGAGAAAAATCTTATAACAGCATGAGAAAAATGACTTAAGTACCGGGATCGATCCCAGGACATATGTCAGTTGTTTTCTCGTCAAAGTACAAGGAGACTTGAAGGCTGTGGACTAACACATTATAGTACTGAGAGAAAGTGACTATCGACAAAGAAGTCACTAGCCAGCAAATCCGCCCTGGGCTTTTAGGGTTTCTCTAGGTAATCAAAACAGCAAAATCTCAAACAAACAAACAAACAAACAAAAAACCCAGGTGCTAGCCTATGTCCCATAAGAAGTGTTAAAACAAAAATTTCAGGGCAGCAATTAATGTGCAGGAATAAATTCAGGACGCTGGTAAAAGTAACAAGACAGATAAAGATAAAAGAGTGAAAACTGTAAATTTGGAAGGTTTTATATAATAGGAACTTAACTAGCAGACCACGGGAGAAGGACAGTAACGTAAAGGAAGGGGAAGAAAAAAAGCTACCTGGAAGCAAAAATTATGTACAAATAAACTTAAAATGCCATTCATTGAAAAACATTATTATGCTCGAAACATATTGTTCATTTAGATGCTAGTTATAACCCTCAGTGCACACACATAAAAAATAAAGTTAAAATCTGTATCTCAAGAACGTATATACCATTGGTGACTCCTGAGAAGCCCACACCCTTTATATGTGAAAATAGCTGTTTCCCTGAGATGCCTCTTTCTCCTGAGACCCAAGCTTATGGATATATTGAAATCTTCTCACAATAAGCTCTATCTTTGATTAAAAATACATGCCAGTTATAAACATATAGACATATAACAACAGAGTCCCAACATGCATTGAGAAAAGGAAAAATTATCCTTAATAATTGAAGACATTAGACAGGCGGCAGTTTAATCCCAGCCACACACGCCTTTAATCCCAGCACTCAGAAGGCAGAGCCAGGCAGATCTCTGTGAGTTCAAGGACAGCCTGGTGTACAGAGTGAGAGCCAGGACAGGCACCAAAACTACACAGAGAAACCCTGTCTTGAAAAACCAAAAAAAAATAAAATAAAATAATTGGAGACATTGATATCCTACTATGAATAACAGATAAAAATAAGGAGACAAACAAGGAAGACATGTAAAGTTGACTGCTGGATACCTCATATATACACAGATGACTCCACATATAGGTACATACATGCATACACCATAAACACCAACACACACACACACACACACACACACACACACACACACACACACACACATACACACTCAGCTGAAGAGCAAAGGCTTCTATCCAGGTATGCTCTCTGGGTGTGGTTAGCACCCCAGGCTGACAAGAAGCAAATGGATCGGAAATCCCCCAAATTTTTGAATGGATTATTTGCCTTTTGTCTAGGGCCATGCCATTCTGAACACGCTTGATCTTGTCTGATTCTATGCCTGAGAAAGTACAAGCCTGTCCACAGTAGTTTGCAATGGTTCATTACCTTAAGTGACAGTAACATCATAAATCTGTACAATATCCATATGGAAAACCCAATATTGAAGGTAAAAGTAAATACAGTATAAATTACATCGTTCCTCTGTAGCATTTAAATGACTTGGGAGGCCACTGTTCTGTGTATGTCATCAATAAGGAGACAACATTTCATGCCAATGGTAAGATACATGAATTCCCGAGGCAGGAGGGTGATTGCGACTCAATTTACCGTCCTTTTCTCATCCTTTCTTCTTCCAAACACTGGCACATCATGCCAAAACCACAGTACCTTCTTGAAACATCATGAGCTCGACTCTGTCTAGTCTTGTAGCCATTTGGGGCATAAACTGACTGTGTCAAATCCCGGTTAAGTCTGAGTTAGTTAAAACTGATGTTAAAGTGACTTTTGTAAGTTAATCCACCTTATTCACTAACGTTTGAAAAGAGTGGAAGTTAATCTACACTGAAAACATAGTTCAGTAGACTCATGTCCTCAACTTGGCCATGAAGAAAGAAACAAAACAGTTCTTTAGAACACTCCCGAGTCTCCACTAGGCCACAGGCGAGCTATTAAACAAAACACAGAAATGATAGAGAAACCTTGTTTGAGTGGGTGTTAGCAGATGTTAGCCAAGCAAATACTTTTAAAATATAAAATAAAAATAAGGAGTCCTCCTAATGTTTTTATGAGACAACTAATACAGACGCAAGAGGGTTCCCAGCCAAGGGGAAAAGCAGCAGGTCTTCAGTCTATTTGTTAAAAGAGTACAGTGAGAAGGGCCAGGAGCCAGGCATGTGTTTTGCCAAAAACGGTCCTCATGCTACCATTTACAGATGCTGACTGGGAGACAGGCACCAGGCTAAGACTTTCATGTGTTGTCTTTCATTTAAACTTCAAACAACCCTTGTGACTATGTGGTATTATTATCTCTTCTACCTTATGGATGAGACTCTTAGCCTTAAGAAGATTCACATCTAAGCTTAGTCTTACAGATGTTAAGTGACAAGAGAAGACCCAAATTTGAGGCCCCACCTTTTGATATTACAACCTTCTATTTCTTCTGGGTGTATCACCTTGGATGATTTTTTTCCATGGGAAATAATTATGTGCAGATGAAATGAATGCTTGAGTTATTAGACTTCAAATAACTACTTGTTTGTAGAAACATCTGTCTCACTTGGCAAATATTTGGGGTTTCGATATAACTTCATAGTTTGGTCTAGAGAACAAAAACTTCCAAAATTATGAAACTTTGACGATCAAAAAAAAAAAAAAGACCACCTACTGAGGGCTCCTGCTGTTTATAACAGACCAAATCCCTCCCTGGAAAATTCCATGAGAATGTTCCTCTTCTCATGGCCATAGCTTGGTGATATAGTCCAAGAGACCATGAATCCTTACAGTACTTTCTTCAACTCTTGTTAATTTTTTTACAGTGATAGAGAAGAATGGAGTTATCTAAGATATTTTTATGAGAAATGACAATACTGAGAAATTGGAATACTGAACATTGAAGACTGAACATTTCATGTGACAACTGTAATAAATGTCCATTCTCAGAATGCAGTGCCCATCCATAAAGATTGGCTAGACAAACCTTAACTAAAAGTGACTATTGGGTTTGTTATATAAGTTGACAATGAAATGAAACTAAATGATTGCTTTTCTATATATTTTGACAATTCTTCTTTAAGTTGGTTATCATCAGAGTTAGACACAGTAATTTAAAGGCACTCGGAGTAAAAGTAAAAAGGCTATCATTTCTTCCTTATTCTTAGTGCATTAGTTTCTATGACTGAGACCTTTAGGAAGTCAAATGTGTATCTATCATAATTGTGGAGAGCCCAAGTCCAAATAATATGCAATTGTTTCAATATGTGCATCTTTATGTAATTTCTTTCAAAACCTGTTTTATAGTCTCTCACATTTTCCTAGCTTGTCCTCTCAACATTTGAGGTCTATTCAAAGCCTTTAATTAATACATTTCTTAGAAATTCCTATATTTTCACACCTCTAATTATCATCATGAGTATTAATGTATAGATACTAAAAGACAGGCTCAAGTTTGGAGCCTCAGTCTTCCAATGGGACATTGCTGTCCTCGGTGCTAAGAGGAGACAGCTTTTGTCCAGATTCCAGGCACAAACACACAGCCAACCACTTGCTCCAGGTTAATCATTACAAGCTCACTTCATCATCATTCTCCCAGGGAGATGAGCTATTTTCCAGGCACACGGGTACCACAGCAGATGGGATGCTTTAAGCTCTTACTCGATCTTCCCTCTACGTGGTGATTTGTGTGAAGGAGATGCAATCGTGTTCTCCATCTCGCTTGGCCATTTCCACTCAGCCCTTTCAGTGACTAAGCTCTGTCTCTTTCTTTGCACATGAACTCAGATGTTTTCCACTTGCTTCCTTCTCTTTGAAGATTTTTCCATGTAGATGTGCCCCCAAACTGTGTCTTCTGACAGCTCACCCTTTGCTACCATCTTCAGACCCTACATCTACAGAGTTGTATTTCTCTTGGGTACTTTTTCTTTTCATTTATTGCTTTCTGTTATACTTTAAATAAATGTTTTTCGCTAGCATACATGATAATGGCTTTCACGGTGACATTTCCAGGCATATGTGCCATTGTGCTTTGTTCTTACTTGATGTGGTATTTAATTTCTTCCAGGAACTCTAGTTTTCAGTTATTCTGGAGCATACGGACAAAGCTCCGTAAGAGCCTTTCATGTTTGTCTCAAAATTTCCCCAAGTACTGGTGGCCACACCAGTGGAACCAGAGACACTGTTTGAGGAGAGCTGAGGCTGCATGCAGGAAGCAGCAGTTCGAACGTGCAAAGAAGGAGCTTCAGAGAAGGAAAGACTGCAGGGAACACACAGTTTGGCAACTCTTAGAATCAAGGGAGAACTTGAGGAGATGCTGGAGACAGCTGTCAAGGAACCGTCAGAAGACAGAGGTAGACCCGTGGGAAGCAGAGTAAATTAAAGGCCATGAGGGATGGCTGTGTCTGTGTGTTCTCAGCCTCTCTAGGACATGGAGCCAATTCCAAATAGCGTCCTTCAAATTAATTACTCTTAGGGAACATGTTTACATGTGCAAAAATGCTCACATTTGGGTGTTTCTATTTTGTGAACCACGGGCAGAATAAATTGGATTATGGGAAACATTTAAGGAGCAAAATATTTAACTGGCTCATTCAAATAAAAGAAAATATGCATCCTTTCTAGGGTCCCCCCTGCTAGCTAGCCTCCCTGGAGCTGTGGGTTGTAAGCAGGTGCAGAGATCTATGGCCAGGTGGCAGGCCAAGCTTCAGGAGTCCAATTGATGAGAGAGAGGAGGGATTCTATAAGCAAGGGACATCGAGATCAGGATGGGAAAATGTACAGAGATGACCAGCCAAACTAGTGGAAACACATAAACTGTGGACCAATAGCTGAGGAGCCCACATGGTACTAGACTAGGCCCCCTAGTTAGGTAACACAGTTGTTTAGCTTGAACTGTTTAGGGGGCCCCCAGGCAGTGGGATCGGGACCTGTCCTTGGTGCATGAGTGGGCTTTTTGGAGCCCAGTGCCTATGGTGGGACACCTTGTGCAGCCTTGGTGCAGGAGGAGGGGCTTGGACCTGCCTCAACTGAATGTACCAGGCTCTGCTGACTCCCCATGGGAGACCTTGCCTTGGAGGAGGTGGGGAGGGGGGGTGGGTTGTGGGGGAGGCCTGGAGAGTGGAAGGAGGAAGGAGAGGAGGATCTGTGGTTGGTATGTAAAATGAATAGAAAATCTCTTAATAATAAAAAAAATGAAAAAAAAAGAAAATATACAAAGAAGCAAATTAGAAGACTCCAATGACCCACTGGCATTTTAAAAATCACTCAGTTTACTCTTTTGTATGTTAAATTTTTCAACTTCCTGCTATGTACCTGGAATTAAGTTAGATCCCTGCACATTATTCTAGGCTGGATTCCCCAGTAAATGTGGAATGAATCTATGGATTAATGACTATCTAAAGAAATAAAAGAACCACACGAATAAAACAAATGAATAATGTGTACATGGAGATGTCAGGGCACTTCTGCAAAAGCCCAGACTTTGTTCCGATAAACCTCTAGAGAACAAAAGCCTTCTACTCAAAGTCTATGTCTTCTAAGTTTATAGTAAAGCTGTGATGTTGATGATGTGCTTCCTAGCCACCCAAACACTTTATGAAAGCCCATAGAAGATCCCAAGTCAAGAGGAGCTCCCATTCACAAAATAAAAACCGTGCAAAAAAATTATAGACAAGGTTGAGGCATAACCCTGGAACTTATTTTTTTTCAACAAAATCTCCATAAAGGATTATTAATGAAGGTGACATGAATCACTTGAAAAACATTGGAGAATGGCAGAGATGTCTCAGAGGGTAAAGAATTTGCCATGCATGATGAGGAATCAAGTTTGGCTCTGCAGAACCCATGTAAAAAGCTGCACAGATGTGGCAGCCTATGGACATCCAAGAGCAGGAGGACAGACACAGGGAATCCACAGAGCAAACTGGCTAGCCAGACTAGCCTAAATGGTGAGCCCTGGGTTCAGCAAGCGACCCTATCTCATATATAAGATGGCGAGCAATGGAGAATGACACCTACCACCAACTTTGTGCTTCCACATATGGTATATATGCTTGCACACATGTGGACATACACAAATATGCCTCTACACATGTGAACACACACACACACACATATATATACACATATGCACAACACACATGTGTAAGCACTTGTAAAAATTTGAGCATACTATTTAACAACCTGAAAACTGAAGATATTTATGAAAAACTGTAATTACAATGAACTATATAGTATTTTTCATATAGATAAAATCAAGCTTTTCTTTCTATATTTCCAGTTTATAGAAAATATGTATTCTCTTTCCTTCTATGCTTCCCCACAACCAATTAAAGAAGAGAGTCATAAAGTGGAAATGCAGCCGGGCGGTGGTGGTGCACGCCATTAATCCCAGCACTCGGGAGGCAGAGGCAGGTGGATCTCTGTGAGTTCGAGGCCAGCCTGGTCTCCAAAGCAAGTTCCAGGAAAGGCGCAAAGCTATGCAGAGAAACCCTGTCTCGAAAAACCAAAAAAAAAAAAAAAAAAAAAAAAGTGGAAATGCTAGATACTGCTTGTTGTAGGCCCAAGATGGATGGATCCCCCAATGCTGCAGAGGAACTTTGGGTAGTGACTGTTCAGGCAGCCAGCTGTTTCTGTCATTTCTCACATTTTTGGAAGTCACTTGCTTACTCAGGTAATATTAGTTCCCTCTTGGATCTCTGATGGAGTTGAAGACTTTATAGTTACAGTTTTCCTTGATACCAGATTCAGAAAAGAACTTCACTAAAGAAATGTAAAGTATGTAAAGTTGAGAGACATTAAAAGGTAATTTTGACAATGCAAGTTAGAATAGAAAGTGAATTAAGTACAACCTTTTGTACTCACCAAAACAGGATAGATAATGAAGTATTTTTCCGAATTTATCAAATGTTTATGGGCTAGACATTGTTGATCTATTTATTGCCTGTATATATTGTATATAGTTATTATACTTGTTGTATATACTTTTTCTTATATTAGTTATACCTTCTTTTTTATTTTAGACAAAAAGAGGGAAATGTGGTGGTATTTGTTTGTGCTCTAACATATACAGTTTGCCTGAAAACCAGAGGGTAGAGCTAGCCATAGATGCCAGGCAGTGGTGGCATACACACACCTTTGATCCCAGCACTTGGGATCTTATGCTTCTGATCTGAGTGCTTGGGAGGTGGAGACAGGGAAGTGATATGGCTGAGTAGAGAGAGGAATATAAGGCAGGAAGAGACTTAAGCTCACCCTTTTTGTCTGAGGATTTGGTGGAGGTAAGAAGTTTCTCTAGTGGCTGACTCCTTTAATTCTCTGATCTTTCAGCATTTATCCCAATATCCAACTCCAGATTTTTATTATTAAGATCAATTAGAATTTGTGCTACAGCTTGTAATCCTATTCTTTGAGAGACAGAGACAAGCAGATCTCCAGGACTGGTTAGATAGCCAGCCTTACCTAATCAGTAAGTACCAGGCCAGGTGAGAGACCCTATCTCAAAATAAAGGCAGTTTAGGAAAATGGCAACAGGAGATATACAAAAGCCACATTAAATAGGTTTATTATACACACATGTGTTAAACCATAAATAATTATAAAAGAGGTCATGAGGGAATGAGAAGGCATGGGAGGAGCTGGAGGTAGGAGAGGGAGGGATAGATTGATGTGAATATAAGACTCGTGTATTAAATTCTCAAAAAAGAATCAAAATACTTAAATTAATAAAAAGCAAGGTTGGTGGCACAGAAGAAATGGCACTGGCTATTGACCTGTGGCCTACATATGTGTGTTCACACACACAAGTGTGTGCAACCCCCTGCATGCACTCACACACGCATACACACACACAAGAGAAAGCCATGAACATACTCTTACCGTGCACGTGCAATTGAGTGTGCTGCTGGGCTTCTCCGGCGGCATTGGTAGCCACACACGTGTATCTGCCAGCATCTCCCAAAAGAGCCTTGGCAATTTGTAGAACTCTGCCAGAAGACTGTATCTAATTGGGAACAGAGAGCATGGCAGTGTTTTGTTTGGATCTAAAAACATTTGCTGAGATAGAAAAGTTCGTTTAAATGTATAATGTTTAATTGTAGTTTTATATCTTAGTTAACTCAACATTTGAGAGCCAGATCACTTCATTATGCACAAGAAAATAAGCTAATTTGATTTTTAAAATGTATTCTTATTCATTTGATGACACAAAATGAAATAACTTAAGGCTGGCCTCCTGGTATAGTCATAAAACCCCATTGAAAAAAAGACTTTCATGCTGGACTATAAAACATGTGATGAAAATTTAAACTCTGAAAAAAAAAAACAACCCATGACCACATTTATGTAACACTTCATAAATGGTTTTAAGGCAACACTCTTTTTTGACGAAATTGTCACAGGGGCCAGAAAAACTGTAAAAGTTATAAAATATGAATAATAGGAATGCCGATAAATTCCTGCTTTCTCCTTATTCCTCTCTGAAATCCATTGCAGCCGGGCCTCTGCCACTTTAAAGCCGGTGAATCAGAGGTCATTATTTAACACTGATTATTCCAAAGTCACCAGTAACATCCAATTGCATTGCCCAGTAGTCCACAGTTAAGTGCATAGTCTCTCTTACCACACACAGCTTTAGATGTCCAGACTTCTGACAGTCTGTACTCACAGAGCATTACAGAGAGAGCATGCCTCAGCCCTTACTCCCAGGCTCTCCCAGGACATTATGTGATAGAACCTGCTTCCTCTTTCTGCTGCACAAACAGGAAACTTAACTCTGGAATTTTCATCCAATCCCATGACTTAGGTGAAAAACCCTAAGCACACACCTGAATTTACAGCTTCAGCCCTGGCTGGTCTCCTGAGCTCTACATTCATGGTCCTAGGACAGGCTAACACATGAACTATCCAGAACTATGTTTGTAAATTATTCCCTCATATTCCTCAAACTGACTTGTCGTTGCATTTTCCCAGTCTTGCTTAATGGCGCCCACGATTTTTCCAGTCATTGGGGTTTTGGCGCCCACTTTGACTTCTATTAATTATACCGCAGCCGTGTGTCTCAGATCCCCTGTTTTCCACTTCCACCACCACTGTGGGATGATGATGGCTTCTTAACTGATGTTCCAGGGTCTCCAGCCTCCCCAGTTGTTAATCTATCTTGCACACTGTTGCCAGAATCATTTATTTCAGATGGAAATTCGATCCCTTCCCCGCTCCCTTCTCAAACCTCATTCATGGCTTCCCACTTTGCCCAGGAGGAAATCTGAACTCAGCGCAGCCCTCCAGGCTTACCACATTCCGACCCCAAATGATCTCTCCACGGCCCCAAGTGAATTCCCAGCTAACCTATTTTCCAGTCAAGCTGCACTAACCATGCTAAGCAACATGTCCGTGCATTTATTTTCAGCCCTACAATTTTGCACCTGGCTTTTAATGTCACAACTTCTTGACCCTCAGCACTAGCGTGACCTTCTCTCATCTCACCCTTTACTTCTTTACTCTTTGGGTTAACTTACTTGTGCCCAAAGCTTGAAATATAAACAGCGTGCCAATAATTCTAGCCATATCATTCTACTGATCTCCATGGCTATTCACAATGACCTACTGCCATGTCCACCATCTCTACCGGTGTATCTCCAACTGGTGTGAACTCCAGAAGCCTGACATTAAAAACCACAGTACGTCCCCTTATGTCCTTCCAGAGTGTCCCATGTCACTGGTGGTCAGTGTCATCTATATCATTATGTAGTTTAAAGTCTCCGGATGTTTCCTTACACACACAGCCCCCATCTTCAATAAAATGTCTTTGGTCAATCTACAATGACTTGACCATTGTACCAAAATATCTTTTCTGTAACTAGTATATATTATCAAACTTCATGCACATTGGTTCTCACTGGTTTTACATATCTACTCTTGACCCACCAACTTAATTTTTCAGAAAGGATGCAAGTAACTTCAGTCATGTACCACCTAGCGTGCTTTGGCCAATGATGGACCATACTGATGATGATGACACTTACTATCTAGTCAAGGTGTACCCCAGGCTATGCTATCTAGGTTTGCGGAATAATAGTATAAAGATTTGACAGTGATGAAAGCGCTGAATGATGTATGTATCCTCATTGTAAAGTAGTACGTAACTATATTTAAAATGGAAACTTGGTCATGTCACTCTTCTCTTAAAACTGTTTTCCCCCAGTTGCCTTTGCAAAGATAAAATGATTAGTATTGTGTAAGTGCTTGTTACTGCCTCTCCATTTCTGTATGCCATGAACCCCTCTGCCTCTCCTCTCTTCCCCAGCCTTGCTTTCAAATCCCTAAGAGGACACGGACTCTTCTTACTGTGTTTGCCTGTACACACACTTCTAGGCAGTGTTTATTTCTTTCCCACTTGATCCCATGCATTCTTCAGAACTCTGCTCACAGGCTTCCTTCAGATGCTCTGTGTATTTCATCTTTGATATACTCATTAAATATTCAGTTATGTTTGTGTGACCAACTGATAAACGTCTCCCTCCAAGGTAAGCTATCATGTACTTGAACTGTATTTGAAGTCTGTGTACTGAGTTGTTCTTTCCTATAGGGGTGTGGGATCAGGTCTACCAGATGTGGAGTATAATTAATAACAAACAGATATCTATATCATTCTATTACAGAAAGAACTCAAGACATATCTCATATTGAAAACTTTTAAGTAAAATTCAAGACTCCATTTGTCAATTAACTTAATCCTACTAGAAAAGTGTATTAATTCTGTATTTTTTTTTTTTTTTTGGTTTTTCGAGACAGGGATTCTCTGTGTAGCTTTGCACCTTTCCTGGAGCTCACTTGGTAGCCCAGGCTGGCTTCGAACTCACAGAGATCCACCTGGCTCTGCCTCCCGAGTGCTGGGATTAAAGGCGTGTGCCACCACCGCCCCGGCTAATTCTGTATTTTTTTAATGGCACTGGAGATTGAACCCAGGGCCTTGCGCATGCTATTCAACCATCCCATCACTGAGGTGCTTCTCTAGCCCTTTCTTTATGCTGTTATTTTGAGACAGGAATTTACTTACTTGCTTAGATTAGGCTCAAACTTGCTCTGTAGTCAAGATAGGCCTGAACTACAATCCTCCTGCCTCAGCCTCCTGAATAGCTGAGTATACTGGCCTATACCACCAGGTCTAGCTAGTTCTCATTTTTAAGTGCATCAGTTAGGTTATCTGGGTTAGAAATCTGTCAGCTATTCATGTTTACCTAGTTTCTAATTCTTTTTTTTTTTTTTTTTTTCGAGACAGGGTTTCTATGTGTAGCTTTGCGCCTTTCCTGGAATTCGCTTTGGAGACCAGGCTGGCCTTGAACTCACAGAGATCCACCTGCCTCTGCCTCCTGAGTGCTGGGATTAAAGGCGTGTGCCACCACCACCCGGCTAGTTTCTAATTCTTTAAATATTCACTAAAACATAATTAAATGCCAGAGGGAACAGTCAGCATTCGAGAAAGAAATGATTTTTAGTCATTCCCAAGATATCAGTTTTTGAAGGCATAAGTCAAAATAAATACAACTCCTATACTAAAAGCTACACCAATAAGGGATTTTAGTGCTATTGAGAAATGAAGGAAAACATATTTTAACCAAATTTCTGCCAAATCTGTCTTATAGGAAAATCTATACTTTAGAAATAATGAGATGCTAGAGTTAGCAAGACCTCCATGGCTGTCTTAATTTGGACTCAGTGTCTTATACTTACTCGGAGGTTTCCTTGGGCAGTGTTCACAGGCTGGTCGTCCTTCAGCCATGTAATGGACGGGCTGGGAATGCCATTGGCGATGCACTGCAAGGTGACTGGCTTGTGCCTCACCACAGTTTTCTCGGGAAGGTCTGAGGACTTGATTGTTGGAGGAACTAGATGAAAAGAAGGGAAAGAGAGGGAGTGAAAAACTGCAATCAATGACATCACAGACCGAAGAGCATATGTGAGGCACCCATGACAAATGGGCTGTGCAAAAGGATTCCAGGGTCACAGAAAGAAAACTCTGGGGCATGAAGTTGGGATATGTGTGTTGGGGGGGGGGGCGGTAAACTCAGGAGGGGGAAGAATGAGGGATGAGTGTCTATTATCAAGTTACATTTTATGCACACGTGAAATTCTCAAAGGATTAATAAAAACATATTTAAAAGATGTTTGAGACCTGAAACTTTAAAATTGGAAAAATTAACATTTTTCACAAACAATGAAACAACTTTATCTTTTTAAATTTTTATTTAACTTATAATTTTAATTTGGATTTAATTTATAATTTCATTCATTTTAGATAACACTCATTTTTAGTTCTGTCTTTAATTATTCGAATAGCCAAATGTCCATATGGTTACTGCAACCTAACATGTATGCTTGGCTCAAACCCATTGACTTATTTTTCCAATTGATAATTACCATCTACTTCTCTGGAATGACTTCATTAAACTAATGCCATATTCAAGCAGTATTTAGGCACAGGACTTTGTCCCTAGTAAGGCTGACTGAACCTAGGGTTATAAGGTGATTGAATCTCAGTTTGCCAGATTCTCTCTTAAGAATTTGAACTATGAACTAGATCTGTCTGTATTCCATCATGGGACATGGAAAAACAAAATTTAAAGGAGAGTCTACAGAGACAGGGGGAAGAACGTAGTTGCTAGTCACAGATTCTGTTCCTGTGCATTCCAAACAACTCTTCAGTTTCTGGTTTCACTCCCTTCCTTCTCAAGTTCTGCTGGCAAGTGGGACACATAATGCCCTGGCAGAGATTGTCTCTTGTCATTAGATTCATGGTCGTAACCTTAATGTGCCAGTTCTGTGGATACGCTTATGTTTCTGGATCCCACAATTCTACCCTAAGCCTTGCTTCTGGAAAACACTGTTCATAATCACTCCTGTTTGGGTCAAATCTTTAAAGGTTGGCATAAGCCATTCACTTGGAGTTTTTAACCATCCTCTTCTATTGTAGTCTAGCTCCCTCTCCACCCTCTGGCACCAGGTAGAATACACTTGCTGACAACTATTGTTGAATCTTATTCACATGATACTCTGGGTGAATCGCTGCCCCAGAAAATAATGTAAATCTGTTATTATTTAACTACACTTGCCCTTTTTCTCACTTCTTTACACAACACAAGTTTTCTCCAGATGACCCTGCTCCTGTCTGAATTTGATAACGGATAAAGCCCCAGAGTGGTTTAAATGGAGCACACCCACCCCTTCCTTGGCATACCATGCACTGTCACTTCAAACTCCTTCCTGTGGTCCCCTGCAATGTTCGTTGCCACACATTGGTAAAGGCCTGTATCTGACACTTGAGCCTGAGCAATAACCAGTTTGCGTCCATTTAGTAAGATCTTGAATCCATCTCTTTCATCGATTAACTGACCGCCTTTTAGCCACCTGGAGAGAAAGGCAAAAAGAATTCTAGATACATATTGCAAATAAGCAATTTCCTAGCGGTTATTTGTGTGCTATATTGATTCTCTCCTGTGCATTCACCTGATCTCCTAATTAATCACTCTGTGAAACGGGATGGTGAAGGGAAGGTAAAAAAGAACCATGGTGTCTCAGAGAGGTGGGCATACAGCTGGAACTCAGGAACTCTGTAATGAGTTCATTATCCTTCTAAGTTTAGGTTCAGAAAGGGACAAATGATCCTATTCACTATAGTATTTAAATAATATTAACCAACAAAAGGCAATGATCTTCCAATGTTTGCAAACCAAATATTGAAATCAGAGCTTTATGGTTTTGTGGGCTATCACTTTATAATGTGTGAACTGTAGTCAACCAACTATTCTTTTGCATGTCTCATGCCATTTTGGAAATGAAAATTGTATATTCAATAATGCTTTGAGAACATAGGAAGGAGACCAACCAGACAAGACTATGAGCATGCTAACCTCTCCATTTCTACAACATTATTTATTTATGTATTTATGTATTTATTTATTATCTTTTCTAGTATTTATTTAATAATAACATTGTATTTATCAATTATTTATTATTACAATTATATAATTGTATATTAATTATTATAATAAAAGATTATTTATTATCTTTTTATTTAATAGTCTGTTACACATGTCAGTGCCTCAGAGAGCTCTAACACTAATAGTGCTTAATAGTCTATATCTCAGGCTGAAAATATGATTCCTAAGATAATACAAAGGATTTTCTCCAATTGTGCCAATATGTGTGCTTTTTGAGTGCCAGGTACCTGTTGCCTTGTATATAGACCATATCTTTTCTAAGAGGAATATGATTCTGTACTGACTCTCCTCAATGTCAAAATCCTTTAGGACAACTCCAAAACACTTACATTAAAAAGTGAGAGAGGTATTTAGAAGACATACCAAAACGCTTACATGATAGTTGGTGGCGGAGAGCCTGTGACCTGGCAATCTAGCTCCAGCAAGTTATTTGCCATCACAATGAAGTAAGAGGTTTCATCTCCTCCTTCCACAGCTGGTGGCACTGGAAAGAAAGGAAGAAAGAAAAAGACAGAAGGTAGCAGGCAAAGACAGGTTTACAGGAATGAATCCACCCTGACAGCTCAGTAGTAGCTAGGAAAACTGATGTTTTTCATAGGAGTTCAATACTCCAGGGGATTTGAAACTGTAAATGAACTTTTCAATAACTTGCTATGATGAACGTACTCCAGTCACTAGGAATTTTCTCTGCCACACACTATGGCGCCATAGATGCTATGCTAATGTGAAGTTTATCCATGTTTTATATTGTTTATTTTCATAATAACACCCATTTAAGAGTCTTCTGGCTGCGATTACAGAGTCTCAAGGTTGCAAGATGATTTTCCACGGTCCAGAGACTATTATCTGTGGTCTGACACAGTGCTATGACAAAAGAGCACCTTGTGACTCGCTGCAGCCAGAGGTTGATATAGTTATGAAAATGCCCTTGCAAGAACAAAGCACATTCATCAAAACCTATGGAAGAGCTGCATTACATTTTGATTACAGGACTCTGTTGAGAAACTCACCACTTGAACAGACTTGAAAAGCTGACTACACCTGAGCTTAGACTGCATTATTTCTACATGATCTCAGATGTGTTCAATAATCCAGTTATTACTAATGATCTCAGATGTGTTCAACAATCCAGTTATTACTACAGGATCTCAGATGTTCAATGATGCAATTATTAATGATCTCAGATGTGTTCAACAATCCAGTTATTACTACAGGATCTCAGATGTTCAATGATGCAATTATTATTAATGATCTCAGATGAGTTCAACAATCCAGTTACTACTAATGATTTCAGATGTGTTCAACAACCCAGTTATTACTACACAATCTCAGATGTGTTCAACAATCCAGTTATTACTACAGGATCTCAGATGTTCAATGATGCAATTATTATTAATGATCTCAGATGAGTTCAACAATCCAGTTACTACTAATGATTTCAGATGTGTTCAACAACCCAGTTATTACTACACAATCTCAGATGTGTTCAACAATCCAGTTATTACTACACAATCTCAGATGTGTTCAACAACCCAGTTATTACTACACGATCTCAGATGTGTTCAACAACCCAGTTATTACTACATGATCTCAGATGTGTTCAACAATCCAGTTATTACTACAGGATCTCAGATGTGTTCAACAATCCAATTATTACTACACAATCTCAGATGTGTTCAACAATCCAGTTATTACTACACAATCTCAGATGTGTTCAACAACCCAGTTATTACTACACGATCTCAGATGTGTTCAACAATCCAGTTATTACTACACGATCTTAGATGTGTTCAATAATTCAGTTATTACTACAGGATCTCAGATGTGTTCAGCAATGCACTCCTGTAAATCTGACAGTCTAGGCAGTGGTACCCTTACTCACCTAGGACATCAACTTCGTATTTGATTTCCCTTTCTCCTGCCACACTGGTAGCCACACATATGTATTGTCCCCGGTCACCTTCCAGGGCACTCAGGATTTCAAGTGTCTTCCCACCGGCTTCTATGCGGATGTTGTCACTGGCTTTCACAGGTACACCATCTTTTAACCAAGTAAGAACGGGAGGAGGGTTGCCAGCAGCTTTACACTCCAAGATCAATGACTGACCAATAACAACTTGCTTATTTGAAGGCATGGCCAAGTCACCTTCAATTATTGGAGGAACTAGGGGAAACAACAGTAATATTTCAGGTAATTCTTTTCCCAGTCATAAAAGAATATCTTAAGTAAATAAAAGGGGAATTTTTTTCTTGTTCTTTGACCAGAGGAGCTTCCTGCATGCCTGTTTCCCTCTAAGTTGGTAAGGGAAGAATTTCTTGGCTCAACTGATCTACAACTATTCTAATTATTTTGAGGTGCTAGGGACTGTCATGATAACAAAAGACAAAGATCAGAGAGCTATCGTAATACTAACCATTGCTTTACCATATTGCTAAGAACCAAATGGTTGAGATGCTCCAAGTTCCAAGGGGGAAGAGTTGGTTAAAGGAATGAACTACATTTTGCTAACCTTAGCTTTTGTAAAAAAAAAATTTCAAATTATAACACTCTTTCAATTATTATCCATATAGAGTTAAAAAAAAATCCAACCAAGGCTTCATTAGTGAGTAATATGGATGGTAATCTAGAAAGGCATTTGGGTAAGATATCTATATATCCTTACCATAGATGTCAACGTGGAATGATTTTTCAGCTGTTCCAGCAACATTGGATACGTGGCATGTATATGCTGCTGAATCAGAGACTTGTGCTCTTGGAATGTGAAGAAATTGTCCTTTATCAACATAAAGTGCTTGTGAACTGGATATGATGACCTGGCCATCCTTATACCAGGTAATGGTAGGCACTGGAAGCCCCCGGGACTCACATTCCAGTTTAACTATGCTGTTGAGCAACGCCGATATTTCTGTGGTAACGTTCCCTCCTTTAATACTAGGTGGAACTACAAAAGATTTCAAAACGAACACAAATTTAGCATCTGCATCGCCATAGTAAGTGCTATGGTAGCTAAGATTTTTAGTTTAACATAAATATATATGAATGACAGGAAGTCTGTGTCCTCTACAGATGATTACTTCCTTCTCTGGCCCACACAATCTCTGCCACCTTCCTTTCCAGTTCCAGCTTTCAGGAAAACAGTCAAGTAAGTCACAGTCCAGTTTCAGTAGCTCATGGGATTGACCATATTGGAGTAATCAAGCAAGTTAGCTTCAACAAACAAAGCAATCCAAACCAAAGCCTCACTTAAAGAAGGCACATGAAGTTCAAAAACCATGCCAAAGGAACAAAAGGGTCAGAGGTAGCACAACCATGTGCTCTCCTCTCCCAAAATACAGAAGCACCTCTGAGTGCTTTCAGGACCAGCTACTGGCAGCAGCTGTGAAGTCTCTTCTTTCTTGCTAGTACTAGTTTTTAACTGCCAGGAGTCCATTCATTCAGCTGCACATAGCTAATCGGCTCCATGGGTAGCTTCCACTACACCGCGGCCTCATGCCTGGCCTCTCAGGCCACTGAGGACTGGGCTTTTGGAAAAAAGGCTGTAAGTTGCGCATTCTCAGCTACATACTTGCAGCATGATTCTTGCAAGGTAACAGTACAGTTGCAACAATCTGAAAGAAATCAAATGGCATGTGTCTGCAGTGCAGTGCCTTAATAGAGTTTTAATACATTTTTAAAAGAGGATGTTCTGTAGAACTTTCTTCTTGTGGTCCAGCTAGGGCTCAGGGTATTGAGAGAGAAAGCAGTGAGGGGTATTGTTCTTCTCATCACATGCTACTGCAGGTAGCTGATGTAAACATGACTGACTGGCTGCTGATGTTGTCACCCTGGCTACCTGGCTAAGGGCAGTGTTTGCCAAGTCTGGACTAGGAAGATGCTTTTTCCCCCACTATTCCCTGCCTATGTGAATGACATAGGCAGTTATATTTTACTTTACTGGCAAAGGAATATCTCCATAATTTATTTGGAATTCTACATGGGAGACATTATCTTCCTACCCACTTTATATATCTAATTCATTTATTTCTATCCTTATGAAGTCTTTTTTTTTTTTTTTTTTTTTTTTTTTTTGGTTTTTCGAGACAGGGTTTCTCTGTGTAGCTTTGCGCCTTTCCTGGAGCTCACTTGGTAGCCCAGGCTGGCCTCGAACTCACAGAGATCCACCTGGCTCTGCCTCCCGAGTGCTGGGATTAAAGGCGTGCGCCACCAACGCCCGGCCTCCTTATGAAGTCTTAAGAACTTATATTATACTTGGGGATATAACCAATACTACATTAAATTAGGCAGTTTGGGGCACCTAAGTTCTCTTAGTTAGCTCCCTTGAAGCTATTTTATTTTTGCACTTCCTTAATAGAGTGCCCTACTATACACTCCACATCCATCTTATATAATCCTGCACATCTCTAGAGTTAACTATTTCCCCAAGGAACCATGGATTTTTTTAGTCGAAAAGGACATTGATTGGAAAATAAGATTCTGGTGCTAATAGAATAGCATCACATTTTCTAGTAATCTTCCTGATAATTACTTCAGAGTAACAGACACAATCCAAGTCATGGCCTACAATGTTTATGGGTGAATTTGATAGTGGAATCATTTTCCTATAGGTACATTCACGTTAAAGCTTGGGACCAGCCAGCTTTCACACAGGCCAGGGAATGCGGAGTTAAGACTGTGCGATGTTTTGTTAGAATACAGTCAAACTCATTCATTTGGGTATTGGCCATGGGTACTTTCACTGAATAGTGACAAAGTAGTTGCAAATGGCTACCCATGTGATGTGCTCATTGCTCCTACTGCTGCTCAGTGTGCCATAAGTTTCGTGACATACTTGTTTCTTGCTAGCATTTCAAATGCCATGCAAATAGTAACAATATATGATTCAAGTGCCATGCAAGTAACAATATATGATTAATTTTGTCCCCGGTGCATATTTGTCATCACAAAACAAGAAAAAAAGAGAGGAGTGGAACAGTGTGATGGGGTCTCTCTTGCTGTAAAATTAAAAGGCAGAGCTTTACATACACAGGGTTGACACTACATCTCCTAAAGCATAAATGGAAACAGACTAAGCACTCATCCCAATATTCCTAATTCAAAGATAGGCAACAATTTGAAATATTAGAATACGTGAAATGGAATGTTTCAGCCTAATAATTTCTTTACAAAAATCAAAAAGTTAAAAAAAGAGACTAAAACAAAGTAAGTTCCTATGTAGCATCTTAGGCAGCAAAGAAGGTCATTTTTCAATGGTGGTATACTTAAATTAATTATGGTGCAGCAGCCGAAGAAAGAAATATATCCAGAGAAAATCAGCTTGTTGGTGATTGGCAGCTGATGACTCTGGGGGCAATATGAAGAGTCAGTTTTAAAGGGCAATTTCTCCCGTCGACTATTCTTGCCTTTGACACTCTTGACAAATGTTACCAAGACTAAGCTGTTTGGGCTTATCTGGGGAGTTGGTGCAAAGTTCGACAACCATGAAGAATTGGTCTCTAAGAACAATCTATGCAGAACAAAATATCCTCAGGGAAGTCCAAGCAATGCTAGTTGAATTGGAATTTGCTAAGATTTGTCACAACTGATGATGGTAAAAACAAATATGTGAAGTAAAAAAAAAAAAAGAATGAATGGAGTATACAGAGCTTGAAGATGTGATGTTTAAACATCTGTGTTCCATGACTATTACTTTTCAGCAAGTGCTTTGCACGGAATGGTTGTGTGTTAATGATCCCCTAGTGCCAATGGTGTGTTTCATTTGCTGTTATTGATATGAACATCATGAGTTCCATGACCACTTCTGAGAAGCAGTTGCAAGTTTTAGTATTGCTAAAGTTTTATGTTCGTGTTTAGTGAGTTCAGAGCTGACATTAAATTTTTCTCTGAATGAGAAGTGTCATGCTTAAATGCTGTTATTAAATATTGAAGAGTTTGGGAAACTTGTTTTGCTTCAAATGGTGCTTTCAATTTAAAATTACAGCACAAGACACTAAATATGCAAATTAGTATTATAGCAGTTATTCGATTCTTTCAGCCTCATGTAGTCTAAGGCTACTTAATACATTTCTCAGGCTGTCAAAGGCTCAAACCAGAAGTGAGAACTTGATTCACCCACAAATATTTATTATATCTTCTGAACCCAAACAACTCTTCTACCAATGTTTGATATAAATGTGTAAGTCTCCACATTCAAGACATTCCATTTATCCTTGCAACAGAACCTTCCACACGGCTTTCAACTAGAACTGATTAATTGCCTATTTGCAATGGCACATTAAAAAGCAAATATCAAAAAAAGAATGTAATAGAATGTTATGAATGCTTTCCTAGAAATGAATATGCTCAGTAAAAACTCCTGTTAAAAATTAACAGCAGTATTGAGCAGGGCCTATCTATGGGAAAGACATTTTCAAAACTACAACAAATATAATCCCATTACCAATCATCAATAGTAACATATGAACACTTGTTATCAATTTGGATGACAGGAAAAATAGCCCTATTAAATAATTTTGTGCTCACATCCCCAACACTATGCTGAGATTTTTGTCTGTGTTGAACTTATGCAGGCCTTGTGGATGCTGTCACAACTGCTGAGCATTGATACATGCAACTGCTCTATTCTGTCCCGAAGAAACTGTTTCTAGACGTTATCCACCACCTGTGGCTTTAACGATCTTCCCACCCTCTCTTCAGGGAAGATCTGAGACTTGTGGGGAGAAGTGTGATAGATATACTTCACTTAGTGATGAGCACTCCACGGTCTGTACTCTCTGTATGCTGACCTGTGGGAAGTCACTCTCTTAATTGTCAGCTACTGTAAGAAGCTTCTTTGAAAAGTGTTGAGAAGTATATTGATCTATAGGTATAGCACATTTTACTACTATGTGAATTTTTTTATATATATTTTATTTTTTTATTTTATAATACTATTCAGTTCTACATAATAGCCACAGATTCCCTTGTTCTCTCCCTTCCTGCCCCCCTCCCCTTCCCCCCAGCCCACCCCCCATTCCCACCTCTTCCAGATCAAGGTCTCCCCCAAGGACTGGGATTGACCTGATAGACTCAGTCCAGGCAGATCCAGTCCCCTCCTCCCAGATTGAGCCAAGCGTCCCTGCATAAGTCCCAGGTTTCAAACAGCTAACTCATGCAATGAGCCCAGGACCTGGTACCACTGCCTAGATGCCTCCCAAACAGATCAAGCCAATCGACTGTCTCACCTATTCAGAGGGCCTGATCCAGTTGGGGGCAAGACTCCAGCCACTTCCTGAGACTTAGAGACCGGCCCCCAGTTCCCATCCTGCCCCCGACTTCCCTTCTGGACCAGAGACTTCCGGTCCAGATAAGAGCTTCCATCCTGCCCCAGAGTTCCCATTTGGACAAGAGAATTCCCATCTGGACAAGAGAGAGAGACTTCCTGAATCTGTCAGCTCTTTCTGAACCAAGTACTATGTGGATTTAACAGAATACTAATAGGCATTGAGCTGGATTCCATTGCATAAAGTAGGCCTTAGATCCAAACAGAAAGCGGTCGGTTCCTCCCATGATGGCTGTACCACCGTTACACAGTGGGTATATCTCGTCAGACCAGCGGTTAATGTAGCTGGCAGGGTTCACAACTGGGTGGCATTGATTACAGTGATATTGTATTTGTACTGAAATGTGATTTTATTTGTATGTTAATAAATAAAGTTGCCTGGGGGTCAGAGCTAATAGCAAGCCATAGCAGAAGCTGGGTGGTGGTGGTGCACACCTTTAATCCCAGTTCTTGGGAGGCAGAGTTAGGTGGATCTCTGTGTGTTCAAGGACACAGCCAGCATGGAGACACACGCCTTTAATCTCAATGCCAACCATAGAACACCTGGAGGTCTATACAGACAGGCAGTGACAAGGCGGTCATGTAGTTGGGTTTACAACCAATGAGAAGGCATAACAGAAAGTCTATATAAAGACAAACACATAGGAAGTTGGTCTCTTGGCTGAAGAGGATAGCTGCAGCAGTGAAGGGTAAGGCTCTTAGTTCTGACCTCTTGGGCTTTCATCTCTGCATTGGCTCTGTGTTTCTTATTTAATAAGATGGTTACTTCTACAATTGATAATGACTTTTCTCCTCTGGTATGGTGCATAGCACCTTCCAGCATCATAAAAGATATCCAGTAGGGATAAGGCTTCCAGGTCAGTACCAGGTTGGCTCATCCATGTTCTATGAATCAAGTATGAAGTGTCTTCAGCAATAGGGTCATACCATTAGTTTTGGAGAGTAATCAAGAGCATTAGCAGTAGCCTGTAATGTTTGGGGTTCTATGGTAACTCACTAGCCAACAACTCTAAAAGAATAAGCCATTTTTGGAAGTAGGGTTTCATTTGCTAACATGCGGTGTTTAGTTGGGTACTGTCTCCTCATTATAGGGTAACTCCATTTAAACTCTTTTTTATATACGCATAATCACATCTTAGGAAGCTGCTACAGTAGTGTGTTTCCATATGACTTTTCAAATTACACATCCCATTCTTTTCATTTATCCAGATACAATTTTCATGTTCATTTCTATTGTTGCTCATCCTCATGTGATGATATGAGGATGTAAATGAAAACAATCAACAATGAAGGGTGAAATAGACCTTCAATTTGAAATCTACATACACATTCAGCTATCTAGAGTACAGCATTTGTGTTTTTTTCATTTTATGACAGTCATATTTTCACAAATGAAATAAAGTAAGCCTACAGCTACCCACTTGACGGCATAGGGCAGCTTGCTAGAAAAGAAAGGATATGTTTTCCCAAATTAGAATACCCAGAACTTCTCAATACCACAATGCCTTTCAATCAGAAAATCCCAGAATCCTTCTCTTCTGGGTGCCTGAGGGCATCACACAGAGTGAACATGAGGATCTGAAGTGAATAAATCCGAGCCCCACAGAAATGGGAGTCCTACTGAAGTTCCAAGATGTATTCACAATAGATCCTGGCAACAATACAACAGCCTGGGAAGGCACTGTGCATGTTGTCTCAATGGCTGGCCCCGCTAGGACAGCATTGATGGTAATAACACTTTTGTTTAACTTGGCATCTATGTAGCTAATCTTTGAGTGATGGCACTTTTATAGAGGACATGTCTTTTCATGACTGATTTCCCCAATAGGCTTCCATTTATACACATAAATGATTAAAAATTCTGCTTTAAATATGAATTCTTTGATTTAAAAGTGGTACTAAAGATTGAAATAGACACCTATATCTTAAAAGTCTTATTGTAAATGAAATTGTTAAGTAGAAATCAAGCTAACTTTGAGCTAGGTGTGATGGCACACACCTGCAGTCTTAACACTTAGTAATTAGAGGCAGGAGGATCACCATGAGTTTAAGGCAAATTTAGCCTAAGAGTGAAACCCTGTAAGAAACAAAGGAAGAAAAGGAAGGAAGGAAATGAGCTAGATCCTACATATATTTTAAGTTTTAAAGCAATGGTATTGCTAAATAGACAATGATAAAAAAATATATTGAACCCTTACTAAACGCCAAATAAAACTTTTCTAGCATTTTATGCTTATAGCAATACTGTTGTATGGGCACGATTACTAAATCCATTTAAAAAATGGAAACTCAGAGGGGCAAGAGAATCACATGAAGTCACAAAGTGGCACGGCTTGGGTCCAAATACAAGTTTATCTGTCTCTAATGCCCACATTCTTATTAATTACTGGAACTGCTATTCAATAAAAACATAACTTAAACTGCATATGTAATTTGAAATTCTCCAAAGGCCACATTGAAAGTATAAAAAGAAACTAAGGAAGTAATTTTTAAGAATACATTTTACTTAGTCCAATATATTCAAAATATAAGTTTAGAATATAACATAAAATTATTAACCAGATATCTCATATAAAGTTTTCAGACCACCATTGATATCTGGTATGCATTTTATCCTTACAGTACCTCTCAGGCTGGACTAACTTCTCATTAACCGCATATGACTACTTGCAACGCCTTGCTAAGAACCACTAACATAAGAGTTCTATTCTTCTCTACTATGGAAGCTGTTGTGTCTGTGGCATAACATTCATCTGTCTACTTAATGGCTCCATTCATAAAACTGACTCTAAAAGTCACTTTAATTGGTGGTTGAAATTTTTTAGTGAAAATGGGGCTTACATTATTTGGTGCTTTAAATGAGAATGGTCTTGATAGGCTCATTTTTGAATGCTTGATCCTCAGTTTGGGGAACTGTTTGGAAATGATTAGGGGGTGTGGCCGTGTTAGAGGAGGTGTGTCACTGGGAGCCGGCTTTGAGGTTTCAAAAGCCCATGCTGTTCCCAGGTTCCCTCTCTGCTCCAGGGCCATTTCTCCCTGCCCACTGCCATGCTCCCTACCATGATGGTCATGGACTCTGACCCTCTGTAACTGTAAGCCCCAAATTAAATATTTTTTTATAAGCTGTTTTGTCACAGAAATAGAAAAGTAACAAAGACACATTATTTCTGGTAGAGATTCAATGGGGGAAAAAAGAACACATGGCATTAAAAATATTACCATATGGTCAGGATAAAAATCAAGATGGAATAAAAATATAACAATTGAATTGCTGGTATACTAGTTGCTTTGGTGTATTTTGTGCATTTATACACTCTTTAAGGTTTTTCTTTTAAGTCTTTAAGGACATAGGCATTTTATTTATGCTTATACTAACCAATTAGGGAATACCTCACCATATCAAAATTACTATGTAATCTGAATAAATCCACAGATAAGGATAAATTGCCTTAAAAAAAACTGAATGCTTGTAAGAATTTAAAACATAAAGTTAGACTCCTCTTTACTTGAATAGCATTCCTAAGTATTCAGTATGGAGGGAAAGGACAATGAATATTAGAGTAAACTTTAGTTTTCAGCAACACCATCAGAAAGTCACACATACCATAGACAGTCAGCTTTATATCCTTGGCTTGCTTGCCTGCTGCATTAGACACAGAACATTGGTAGCGCCCCTTGTCACTTCTCCGTGCAGTTCTCAGATGTAAAATTTGTCCTCTGTCTGAAAGTTCAATGTTGGGATCTCCCAAAAATAAAGGCCTAGAAAAAAATTTATTTCAGAGATCCATTTCAATTTCTCTGTGTTTCCTGTGTTACTAATTACAAAATTACATGGTATGAAGTTAAAGTAGGAGACAAAACTGGTTTTAAAAATACACTGTGATTAGTGCGCCTACTCCACAGACTAAAAGTATTAAACCACATTAGTAAAGAAACTGGGTAACTACTGCTTTGAGATGAGAACCTTTCCCTTCCAATCTTTAATCATTTAATAACATCATTAGGAACTAAGTGGGATTGCCATTTGTTTCATTCATTCATTCATTATTCTTCTCCTTTCTCATTTTATAATTTGGGGTTTAATGTGAAATTAAGTGGAGAAGAATAATTAAGAGTTTGATAATGCTTCATAGTAACTTCAGAGTAAGGGAAGTTATAAGAAAATGTGTGGTTATTACTTGCCAATGATGCTGACTATGCCAATCTTTCTAAAAAGTGGAATACATATAAATGTTATATAACCATAAATATTGAAAGTATTTATTCCCAAAGAAGCTCGTGCATTTTCCAGGGATGTCTGTTTCTAAGATTCAGTCATCTACTTTTGTAAAATTCTCACTTTATGTCATTGCCAACAGTGTGTTTAATACTTGAAAAATCTCACTTAGTAAAGTCTGTGATCTCTCAAGAATCATTACTTTAAAGTTCCTTAATCTATTTTTCAGGAAAAAAAGCTTTAAAACTTATAGTTATATTTTTTTAAAGTGACTTAGTCACATAATAAATTATTGAATGTGTTGCTATATTAATAAGTCAGCATCCAGTCTACTCAATAAATAAAAAAGACATTAATTTTGTAAATTGTTACCCTTCACTATTCTTTGGTATGACATTGTATATAAATCGCCTAAAAGTTAAAAGTACCATAGTTTCAGACAGTGGTTCTCAACCTTCCTAATGCTGCAATCCTTTAATACAATTAATTCTTCATGTTGTACTGACTCCTAACCATAAATTATTTTTGTTGCTACTTTCTAACTGTAATTTTGCTACTGTTGTGAATAATAATGTAAATATTTGTTTTCTGATGGTCTTTGGTGACCCCTGTGAAAAGGTCAGTCAACTCTACAAAGGGTCGTGACCCTCAGGATGAGAACCACTGGTTTAGTACATTTGAAGATTTTTTTTTTAAAGACTGAACACTTGAGGGAAGGAGATTTTAAAAAAAGAGTGAGTACTTGATAATATGTTACTTAAATTTATGAAACATTGACATTTTGTTCCTTATTAATTATAAAGGGAACATAAAATTTAAACAAATAAACTTAAGTGTTCGTATTGGAAAATCATTCTTGATTTGTTGCCACAAATGTGACTCTTCTCTCTGACCTCTCGTCATTATCAGTTTGATTTTTATCCATCTGTTTTCACTAGACAGTCTTCATTCATACATGTATCCCTGAAGAAGTCTAAGGTTTATTGCAAATGACACTGTGCTGTTCTCCTGAGTTCCACTGTGCTCTGTTAGGCAGTTGTGGAGTTACTTTGGTATGAATCCCTTAGTCTTGTGTGTCGTCTGTCTCCTGACATCTGGCATTAGCCAGTTTTCACTCTTCTACCACTGCAGATTGGCTGAGAATATCAGCAAATGAACTTCCTGCTGGACATGTGTGTTTGCTGTCCTGTCTGTGGAGCGGAGATGTGACCCCTGACCTGAATGACAGTATCTGAACACAACAATTTTAATGTGCAGCATCAAATTGCCTCTAGGGACATCGCTTTATATTCTCTCCAGTACTGTAACCTGACTTGCCATATCCAGACAACTCTTGATCTTTTCAAACCTTTATTTTTAAAAGTGACCTATGAGAAACAAAATTATATTTTATGTATAGGCATCATATTGCTGAGGATGAGAATCTTTTAATGTTTCTTGTGTGCTTGTATTTATACTCCTAATTCATTTTTTCTGTGTTGTCAGTCTTGTTAATTTCCTGGAAGCTTAAATGGATTCTATATTTTATACACAGACAATCTAGACTCCCTGCTGCCTAGTCCTTTAGATATCTTCCCCTCAGACACACAGACAGTAAGAAGTAACATCTCAAACCACTGTAGGTCACTGTAGCCACGTCAGTGTGGGCAAAGCCCTTGATGCTGACACTCTGGGAAGTGCAATTGCTCTCTGTGATTTCCACTTTAGTCAGACAGAGAACTAGTCTGCACACTCATTATATTGTCCCTAGCACATTTCCCTTCTCAATAGTTCAGTCCCTTGGAAAGACATGATTATCTCTTCATTGAAATCTGTTTTTTACTGTTAATATTTATGCAGAGGATTTGGGTGTGCAATAATAATACATTAATCTATTTCTATAATAAATCCCCAAATTTATAAAGAGCTTTGTTATTTGAAAAGTGAAAGGTATTACAAGACTTTTTAATACATCATTTCTCCTTCAAGGTCATTTAACATATTTTTTATAAGTGATTAAAAGGGAGGTAAGGCTTTCACACTGATGCATCTCTTTCTTATACATTACACTCTCAGATACAGACACGACACTCACTTGCCGTCCTTGAACCAGTGAATAGCAGGGAAGGGAGTGCCTCTGACATGGCACTGCAGGGTGGTGTTGTGATTAAGAACAACCAAGACTTCATTTGGGAAGCTGGCACCTATTATGCTGGGTGGAACTTGAACAAAGACATTTTATCATAAAATATATGATTTAGCACAAAGGTCCTGGGAAGAAGCAGGCAGTTAGTGGTTATCAAAGTATTTCAACAATAGATTAATGTCATAAATAAAATATCCCACAATAGCTCCCTTTCATGTCACACTGTGTGCCCAAATGTTAAGTTCAAATATAGGAACATTTTCATGAAATTTTGTTAGCAGGACAATTACCTTCAAGCATAATGACAGAACA